>NC_065512.1:38985293-39000499 GCF_006386435.1 Epinephelus moara
TCTCTTCTGCCATGGCGAATTGAGTAAACTCTCATTATGCCTTTGCGCAGCGCATTTAAGGGCGAGGAGAGGGGCTCATTTGATTGGTGTGATGTGTGTAAAACCCACTCCACACCTTCTCTCCTCCCTCTTTCCAACTTGCGCAGGTAGGAGGGACGGAGGTGGGAAAGAGGAGTAGCTGCGCCAGGTGCATGGTGTGCCAAATTTGCAAAATCCGCCTGGCCACACCCAGTTGGCGAAGCGCAGGTGTGCTGCACCCCCGCCGCGCCCGGTCTGCAAAACTAGAGCCCTTAATCATTAATTACTAACTCTCTCTCCTCTGCTTGCACTTGTTTTCACTGATTTGATTATGTATTTTATGGTCTTTTGTTGTATATTGACATGTATTTTATTTATCTCTGTTGTTGTTTATCTTGTTTGTCAACACTGTAAATGAGGCTTGCCTCAGTGTACTCACGAGTTTAAATAAAGTTTACATACATACATGGGATAAGTTAACTGAGAGACCTTTCTGGAAGAAATATTTGTATTTTAACCCAAACCACGATCTTTTTCATAAAACTTTACGGCTATCTGGCTTGAGACACTGAAGGGAAACTTTTCCCAATAGCCATAAAACATGGATTAACAACAACATAATTTAACAAAAGTATCAAATTCACCTCAGTAATAACTGACAAGAGTCATGGACAAAACTATTCTTTGCTAGTCACACAGTATTAGCTTTTTATTAGCTTTTTAGCCTAGCAGCTAGCTGACGTTTTTCCCTCTTCTCATAGCGTAACAAATTACATGTAATGTTATTATTTTTCTTACTCACCATTTGTACATCTCCTGACAGAACAGCATGTTTTCTTTTGTTTTTTTTAAGAAAGGGGGAGAGAGAGAGAGAGAGCGACATATAGCAAAGGGCCAGAGGCTGGAGTTGAACCCGGGCTGCTGCGGCAACAGCCTTGTACAGGGGGCGCCTGCTCTATCCACTAAGCCACCAACGCCCCACAGAGCAGCATGTTTGAATATTAGTCTGCATGCACCTTTTTTTTGAGCCAAAAAAACATTGTTGAAACAGAGCAGCTAATGTTGTTGTAGTGACAAGTTAACGGAGTGAGATGTCGTCCAAGGCAGGTAAGGTTACATTGTCTTTTATCTTGTAACACCATTGTTTGCGTACATGGTGTGTGCTCTGTCTGTTGCCCTCTATTGTCTCTGAAATCCAAAATATTTCCACACTGCTGATTTATTCCCCGGTAAATAATGTAATCCTCTTCGTTTTTCTCTTGGCTGCTTGCTTTATGCCTACTGCTGTTTGCCAGTGACACAGACTTTCAAAATAAAAGTGTATCCTAAAGATGACGATATGGATCGATGTTTTCACTTTGCAGCATTCATCGTTGATGATTTAATTGATATATTGATCCAGATCGATGTATAGTTACACCCCTAGCGGTCACTGGGTATTCATGGGCCGGGATGTATGCTAACTGCTGACGAGCAGAAGTGTGCTGTCAGTTTATGAATCCGGTGTAGCTTTGTAGTATCAAAGTTTTTTATGTGCAAATCTGCTCACAGATTTACTAACATTTCATGAATGAGACTGAATGTATTCTGAGCAATCGACCTCTAGATGATAGAATTTAGTCTGCCATGCATTGTCCAAGCTCATTTGTGATGAACTTTCTGTCTTGATAAAGGCAAAAAAATCAACAACCAAAAAAAACAGCAATGTCCCTTTTCTGTATAAAAACAGGAACATAATGTTGCAGCTTCCATGCTGGCTTCCATGTTGCATTTTTTTCCAGCCAGCACCTGAGACAACCCTCTGTTCACTGCGTAACCTTTCATGAGGACAATACACTGGGCTCTGCAACCTGTAATATTCACCCGTGATTGTGTGAAGCAGAATGATTCCATTCAGTTTCACAATCACCAGGTTCCACGAATAATCAGTGAGAGCGTCTAATCAGTAGACATTGTGCTGCTCTCTATTGTCCAAGTAGTTTCTGTCAGGGAGGTGACTGACCCCCAAACTGGGAAGGAAATTTGTTTTTAAGTGTCACAGAAGAAAAACACAGGAAGGAGTCGAGTGTCATCCTTAACATAGCATTTGATCACAACTCTCCAGTGTGACTGAAAGCCCAAAATGCTATTGTGAACCTCATTTCTCGCTTTCATTTTTCTTCTTTTGACACAACCCCAGGCCTTTAAGACCATTGCAATTTCCTGCCACTTGCTGAAGCTGGTCACGAAAAAGTTCTTGACTCACAGGTGCAGTTTTAACTTTTGTGTCAAAGTAAGTTATGGTCTGAATGAATCTTAAAAAAAAATCCTATAGTTTAACAGCAGAAACGCACACAGCCCTTGAAGTTCTATAAAGCTGAAAATGAGTAAGTCATTACAGGTTCAACTTTTACTCATCTGTTCCTGCTTCTCGTGACAAAAATGCTTTGGCCAAGTAATTTTATTCAAAATGTTCCTAACAGCTCTCTGACTTATGGATATACATCCCAGTGCTCAGATAAAACAGTTCAACACTCTGATGGAAATCAGCACACAAACATAATGCTCTGGTTGTGATGGCTCTCTGATTTAATTTCAAATGATGCAATGCAAAGCCTGCGCTGAGCCCCTTTGATTCCCATCCCTCATTGTTCTTACTGTATTCATTTCCTTAACTCATCAAGAAGTCTTTTGTTCTGTCTCTTTACAAGCATTTAGAAGCCTTTTTAGCTCTTTTATCTCTTCCTATTGAAACAGTATTCATTTCCTCTCTCCATACGGCAGCCTTATGGACTGACAAAGCGCAGGCGTTCCTGTTCCAGCACAGCAGTTAGAGTCAGCAGGAGACTACAAACTCTGGTTTGTCTATAGCTGCTCTGTCAGCCTGTCTTTGGTCTCCGAGGCCCACAGTTCATGGCTAAGATGGCAAAGCCTGTCTTAACGTAAAGGCGGTGGTTAGCAAGGGGAATGCTCAGTGGGCCTGCTTTGTGTTGTGTCCTGGCGATAACGCGCTCCGACGCGCTAACACAATCCAGCTGCCACCACTACAAGGGAATACACACACTGTCTCTCCTGCTCTATTTCACTTTTTCTTTTTTTTCTTTTTCCCACTTCTTTTATGTTAAGGTCTCTTTCTTAAAATACAGACAACCTGTTCCATGTGAACTGACTATCAGGGCTGCCAGATTTATAGCTTCAAAGATAACTTCAGCTCCTCTGGAACGTTCCTGAATGTTTCCCGCTGCAAAGATTTACTACTCATGGGATCCTCTCTGGCTACACAGCTGCATGTTTAAACCTGGACGATGCCATGTCGTGCATTTTGTCCAAGTGGAGCATGTTGAAATTGCAGAGCGAATTGGGAGCCGCAGGGGGTAAAGCTCGCGGCCAGTGTGGACAGCTCTGCTCAACAGTGATACAGTGTGGGACAATGTTATGATCCAAAGAGGAAGAGAGACTCAGTTCAGGAAGTGAATGGGCAGGCTGAACACAAACTGTGGCAGGATGGCGTTTCCCCTTGTGGAGTCTTTGTTTGAGTGTTTTTCTGCTCTGTCAGTATCTGAGGCCAACAAGGGGGAGAGCAGCAGTGGAGTAATGAGAGCAACTCAGTTCCTCTTAATTATCCAATAAAGTCTGCTTTTTACCTCAGCGCGCCCACCCATCCAGTTCAAGAGCAATCACACACACACAGATACACTCTCTCTCACACAGGCACACACATTCCTTATCTCTGCATCCTTTTGTCCGTGTTGCCACCTTTCTCTCTCACACACATACACATGCAAGCAATCTGGAGGTACTGTCTCTGTCTTCGCATCTGTGCCTGTGAGGTGTAAATGGTGGGTAATGGTGTGTGTCAGACCTATGTAACAGCCCATTAGGCACGTGGAGTGAGTTAATCTGATCTAACGTCTCTCTTCCCTACTTTTAAAAACCCCACCAGACATCTCTTGGCTCAGGCTTAGAGAAGGCGGATGGGGGCAGAGGGTACTGTGGGGGGTACATCCCAAAAATCCAGCAGCAATGTGTACCCGCCTTGACACCTTCCTCAGCATAAATCACTTCCATATGTCCCATCCGACTGGTGGAATTACCCCACTCTGTAAGATGTTGGTGACTTACATCCTGTACAGCGTCAGCGTTGCTTCCTTTTCAGTGGGGATGTGGCTGGGGGGCGGGGGGGTGTGTGTGTGTGTGGGGGGGGGGTCGCCATGATGACATGACGTGCAGCTCATCAGGATAATTGGAGAGTTTAAAAACACTGCCTTTCTGGGGATGAATCACGCAACAGTGCTTGTTTGACTCTGATTCTTACAGACCTGCACATACACACACGTGCAGAGACAGAACTTAATTCACATGTCCACCGCACACTGTCTGCCTTCATGTGGTGTGGTTGTATAGGCTGAAAATCAAACAGCAGGCCAATCCCAGGCAAGCCTTTGAGGGTTAAGTGCTTTCAGACGGCTGGATTCGGTTTCATTACGACTGATGTATATTTTTTAAGGGGGCCAACCTCTGGACACACTGGTGCACAGAGATGTTTCGGAATGCGTTGCTAAAAAAGAAAAAGGTGTAATTATCTTTATTACAGGTGGATTGATTTATTAGTGGAAAGAGGACAGGGGAGGTGCCTCTGAAAACAGTGAGGAGAGAGAGAGATAGATAATGACAGGGAGAGAGAGCTATCCACTGATATGTGACATCTAAAAAACATGGAAGACTTCATCATAGTCATAACTTAAATTAATAGAATTTTTATTATAACCAAAATGCTGTATCTTTGTTTTGTCCCCAAAAATACAAAAAATAAATAAATAAATAAAGGCATTACTACAATTCAGTTTGAAGGATCACTAAAGTGCTGAGATTTGAGAATGGTGCCATTGGGCCTAATGCAAGAAACCATATACTTACACATTTTCTCTTATTTTTCTTCATAACCAAGATTTGTCCATATTTTGCCTAGCGTAAAGAAACAAGTTTTGAGGAACATTTAATATATTCATATATTTATATATATATGAATATCATATAATCAAATTTAGATTATGTTTAAGAATAATTAGAATGTTTTGTTAGTTCCTAGTTTCTTTACAAATTAAGATTTTTGCACATTATGAAAATATGCAGGTGCAGCTGAAACAATTACTCGATTAATTAGGGAATTACTTGGCAACTATTATTACAATTGTTTCAGTCATTTTTCATGCAAAACACATTTTATGGTTTCAGCTTCTCATATGTATGTACGAGGTCTTGCTGTTTTTCCTTTATTTCAATTGTTTTGATTTATTTAATTTATTTAAACTTTTCTGCATGAGGACTTTTACTTTTAATATTTCAATACATTTTCCTGATTGCACTTTTATACTTTTGCTTAAGTAACATTGTCAATGCAGAGCTTTTACTCGTTTCATTATACAGTGTGGTATTAGTACCTTTACCTCAGTAAAGGATCTAAATACTTCCTTCACCACTCCTGCTAACACAGCAGATATTTTGTTATTGCTTAGTTTGTGATTTTCCTGTAACACCTACAGACACTGCATTGAAAATCACATTTACTGTATTTAAGTTTATTCAACAGTATACCAATTTAACAACTGCCGTCTTCTTCTTCTTCTTCTTCTTCTTCTTCTTCCAGCCATTTTTTTTGTGGCATCTCTCCAATCATGGTCATGTGCCAGAGTCTTGCACACTGCACCTTACCTGCACTTATACAGTGTTTGGGGGGCGTTACCGATGCTAAAAGATGACTCAAAATCAAGTGGAATTTATCGTTCAGCGCACCTGGGTAAGAGAAGATTGGGATGGCTAAAAAGTTTGGTGCATCTGGAATTGATGTGTCTTATATTTTCTCCTACCAGAAAATTAAGAGAGAATATAAGAGGAGTTGAAGAGAATGTTGCTGCATGGGACTCAATGTTACAGCACAGTCCAACAGTTTAGCCAGATTATCTAAACCACTTTATTTGAATGTAAAACTGAAAGTGAGCACACAGTACTGGTAATAATGTTTCAGTTCAATTGTTTGGCCAGAAAGCCATGTCAATTGTTAGTATAACTCTTCACATGGACAAGGAGCTCTGACTCCATGTCACTTTTACTGTGTAAAAGAAAGACATGGACAGAAATGCTTTCAGAGAGAGAGCAAAAGAGAATAGGGAGAGAAGCACATAAAGAGCCATGGGAATCAGGATAGTGTGTGCATACAACTATAGTAGTTGCCAAAATTGTTATTATTAGCTGCCTTCACAAAGTGTTGTGTTTGTAAATTAATCTATTAATACTAAAACAAATTAAAATTTAACTAAAACTTTGAAGTTTTTTTTTTGTTTGTTTGTTTTTAAACAAGAAAGATCAAACTGAAACGAGTAAACCCAGTGGTGTAGTGGAGGGTATACTCAGGTATACGGGGTATACAAACTTCTTTTTCTATCCAGTTACAGTATACCCACCTATCAGCTAAAAAGCCATTGTAATATATAGGAGAGTATTCCTACTTCCTCATTGGTAACCTACCTATGTACCTAGCAGTACCCCCACTTCATCAACTACCACTACACCACTGGGTAAACCCACTCTGGAAACTTAATGAAACCAAACTAAATTGAAAACAAAAATGATGGAAAAGTAAAATGACTGAAATAAAAATGGGCAGTGGTGTAGTGGTTAGCACTGTCTCGCCTCACAGTAAGAGGGTTCCTGGTTCAAATCCAGGAGGGAGCCCTTCTGTGTGGAGTTTGTATGTTCTCCCCGTGTCAGCGTGGGTTTTCTCCAGGTACTCCAGCTTCCTCCCACAGTCCAAAGACATGCAGGTTGGGGATAGGTTAATTGGTGACTCTAAATTGTCCGTAGGTGTGAATGTGAGTGTGAATGGTTGTCTGTCTCTATGTGTCAGCCCTGTGATAGTCTGGCGACCTGTCCAGGGTGTACCCCGCCTCTTGCCCATTGTCAGCTGGGATGGATGGATTAAATAGAAATAAAAACTAATGAAAAACACACACACAAAAAAAACAGTTGTAAGTACAGTATGTGAAAGTCAAACCAACTCCACATCAGTTTGTAAAGTGTGATGGATTGTTATGGTTTACAACAGACAGTAAGAATCGTGCCATTAGCCTTCATTTTCTTATTCCAAAAAAAGCTGTATTATTATCAATAATAGTATAAGGGATAAATCTGTTGATATTCATTGTATTCTGTCTCTCAGTACTTTATGACTTCCCTTTTCAGTCTGTGGCTCTGAACCCCCCACTGGTTCCGACTGTTCATTTCAGTTTATTATTATTTCTAGAGGCTCAATCATTTCTTAAAAAGCTGGTCACTGTAGTTTTTACCAGCGATACTCAGAGGGAACTAGTACATTTGTTGGAGAGCATTTTAAATGGTGGATTAATCTTAATTTGATGCTCTAGTAAATAGCAGCAGGATGGTGTAAGCCACGTATTTTGTAGGGCTGCGATTAGGCTACATACTCTCTAACCACAGTAACTTCACTTGCCTAAACCTAACCTCTGTAACTTAACCTTAATTAAATAACTTTACATTAGGGATTTAATGTAATTCATGGGCTGCTAATTTGTAAGATATCACACAAACCGTTGAATGAGGACACATTGATGGGATTTAGTCAAAATAAACAACAGTTTTTGCGTGTGTGTGTGTGTGTGTGTTTGCGGTAATGAAGGAACATGTGACAGTACAACAGTGTCTTTTCATGGGATTTATCAACACATTCTCACTCTGACCCTGCCACATTTCAACATCTGGGCGTGGACTTTCTACATTAACATATGAAGTGCAGCGTACCCTGGGTGTGTTAACTGTTGATGTTCTGAGACACTGTGTCAACTTCAGCCTGTTACACGCATTGTCTGTTTTCAAAATACACTTCTGTTTTCACAGGAAATGTACAGTTTGCATACAGTCTCTTTCAAAATAAACAAACTATGTTGGTACAACACCTTAAATTGATGGGTTTTTTTGGGGGTTTTTTTTTCATTTTTTTCCCTTTTTTCAAGTGCACATGGTTACGTTTAGCCAAGACTCGTACATGGATGGGTTTAGGAAAAAAGAACAGGGTTTGGCTTTACAATCATAAGGGAAGTGAACACACGCTCCCTGGGTCGAAAGTCGGTGGTTGCTGGACCCATCCATCGCCCTTTCCTCCCATGTTACTTGGATTTTGCCCGCCTTACTGGTCGCTGTTACACAATAACAGTGACCTGTTGCATATTATGCTGTCGTGAAATTACGGCTTTTTTCGTCTATGTCTGATGCCGAAAGTCACTGCCCAAGCACCGGTATACGACGACTTTGGAATGAGACCGGTTTGGATTTATTGGCAGTTAGAATGATATAGGACAACATAAACCATATCTTTTAAACTCTGTTTCTGCGTATGTTTCTTGCCCCATTTGACTTTTTTTTTTTAATCACCACTCAGTGATTAACTTGATGGGTAAACTCATCATCAGTCATTTCTAAATACTACTGATAGAAATGATGGCAAAATAAATTTCCAGTTGTAACACACTCGAATCAGCTTTTAGAAAAAAAAAAACACTTTCTAAATACACTGCACAACTGCAACAGGACAAAAGTATCTAAAGTAAGTAAATAAATGTAATTTAGTGAAGAAAAAATCTGTTAGTTGTACAATATATAATTCAATTATTGTAATTGTTAAATAAGAGTTAGCCATGTCATTAGTTTCACTTTTTATACACTGCAGGAGTTGTGTCACTTTTATAAAAGAAAGACAGGTATAAATGATTACAGAGCAAAAGAGAGAGAAGTAGAGAAGCAAGGAAACATGAAAGGGGGAGAAAGAGAGGGAGGAGAAATTCTTCAGTGCCTGTGGTTCTCCTCTGCTCAGCATTTTATCCAGATGCTGCTTTTACAGTGTGAAAGCACGCTCCTGGCTGCTGGTGGTGGAGACGTGTTTCAACTCAGTTTCATCTGCAACTTTCAGAGGATTTACTGTGTGTGTGTGTGTGTGTGTGTGTGTGTGTGTGTGTATGTGTGTATGTGTGTGTGTTGGAATATGAGTGTGTTCCTGTGGAAGTGTGCATGCAGTTGTGGATGTTTGTGTGAAGATACATGCACCCACGGAGAAGGGAGTGTGAGCGTATGTGTCTGCATGTGTGTGTGTTTACTGTGGTAATCAGAAAGAGTGTGCATGCAGTTTTGTTCTTTTGTTCCTGCGTGCCCTTGCAGGTGTAGCACAGTCCAAGCACAAATGTGTGTTTCAAGGTGTAAGTAAATGCAAGTGCGGGTATGAATGGGAGGTAGAGGGAGCTGCAGGCTGAGCTCTACTATCGCACAATCCCGCTGCCACTGCTCAACCTCTAAAGTATTTTCATACGCCACCTTTTCCTATATTCTGTCTCGCCAGTTATTATCTGAGCCGGCCAATTGTTTATTTTCAAACTCAATTGCTCTGTGTGGGTGTATGCACGGCAAATGAGGTTAATACGATTCTCCAAGCAATGATGTGGTGACTCAGTACAATAGGTTGGCAGAACAATTTGTGTGTGTTTGATAGCGGTTGGTGAGTTGTTTCAGGGGCATTTGGATGGTGGAATAATTGCTTCCAGAGCTCCCTGTGGAGTAATTGCGCTTCCTCCACCCAAAAGCTGTACCTCCCTCTGAGAATCTGCTGCCCACCACTACTTATGAGTTTCTTGGGCCAGAGGGACTAGCCAAATAATTTTCTCCCAGAGAGAGACGTTGAGGAAAAGCAGCGGTTTGGGTGGAGTGACTGATTGCATGCACACGCACCCAGGTGTGTTTGATATTCTATGTATGTCTGTGTGTGTAGACACGTCTTTGTGTGTCCATCTGTGTGCGTGTATTCTCACACTTAGGATTAATTAGTGAGCAACAAAACCACTCGGAGTGATTGTGAGAAAATTGCCCTCAGCTGCACATTCAGACACAAGTTGTCTCCCAAAAATCAGACAGGGTTGAGATTTACATTCCAGACGTCCACTTCAGACCACGTCCAAACAATGTGAAAACTCTAGGAGCGGACATGTGGCCACTCACACGTGTACACAAGGGTTGAAGGTTTCCCTGTGGTTTGAAAATGATTACTTCCAAGGAATATCACTCTTTTCCCATGAAAATTGGATTTCTCGCATGTATGAGGTTTGATTTTGAACACAGAGCTGCAGATGATTAATCATGAAATGGTTATACTGTAATTATGAGGTAACATTTTTAGTAAAACAATTCACCCTACTGCAAAAGTTCACTCTCTCTGAGGTGGAAAAAAAACATAATGCCAATCACAAAGTTGTTTGACGCTCTGTTTTTTTACCTTACACTGACAGTGTGCAGTGACAGGGATGAAAAATTGTGTTGAGCCATTTCTGCATGTTGTTTCAGTAGCCTGAATCATATTGTTCTTGGACGTTTTGTTGAAATATCAGAATGCTCTTATAAATGTTGAAAGCTTCCCCTCACTTTGATTTGGAGATTGACTGTTGTGTTACACAGCTTTCTTTTTTGTTTACAGAATGTGTATGTTGCTTCACTCATACCAATAAAATAAATGGATAAATAAATAAATAATAATTATAAGAATAATAATAATAGTTTCACTGACACCCTTCTAAAGATGTTAATTTTCAATTTAGTATTAGTCTTATTGGTTGTTTTTATTTCCTTTTTTTTATGCAGAGGTGTTTCTAGGATTTGAGGACATTGGGGGCTTAGCCTGGACCTTTGCAGAGGGGGTTCAGGGGGATCATCCCATGGATTTTTTTTTCACTCTTATTTATTGCTTTTTACTTGAGTAACTCTATTTCATGCTACTTTATACTTCTACTTCTCTACATCTCAAAGGGAATACTGTACTTTTTACTCTACTACATTTATTTGCCTTCAGTTGTTACTTTGAAGACTTGGATTATTAATAAAAATATAATCAACTCATATATGTTGATGTAGAATTAAAGATTAAACTATCCAGCAGTATATAAAGTACTCGTACTCGTCGTCCTCCGCTTATCCGGGTCCGGGTCGCGGGGGCAGCAGCCTCAGCAAAGAAGCCCAGACAGTCCTCTCCCCAGCCACTTCCGTAAGCTCTTCCGCGGGAACCCCGAGGCGTTCCCAGGTCAGCCGGGTGATGTAGTCCCTCCAGCGTGTTCTGGGGCGGCCCCGAGGTCTTCTCCCGGTTGGACACGCCCGAAACACCTCCCAAGGGAGGCGTCCGGAAGGCATCCTTACCAGATGCCCGAACCACCTCAACTGGCTCCTCTCGATGTGGAGGAGCAGCGGCTCTACTCCGAGTCCCTCCCGGATGTCTGAGCTCCTCACCCTATCCTTAAGGCTGAGCCCAGCCACCCTGCGGAGGAAACTCATTTCGGCCGCTTGTACTCGTGATCTCATTCTTTCGGTCACTACCCAGAGCTCGTGACCATAGGTGAGGATTGGAACGTAGATCGACCGGTAAATCGAGAGCTTCGCTTTCTGGCTAAGCTCCCTCTTCACCACAACGGACCGGTTAAGCGCCTGCATCACTGCTGACGCCGCCCCAATCCGCCTGTCAATCTCCCGCTCCATCCTACCCTCACTCGTGAACAAGATCCCGAGATACTTAAACTCCTCCACCTGAGGAAGGACCTCCCCCCTGACCTGGAGTGGGCAATCCACCCTTTTCCGGCTGAGGACCATGGCCTCAGACTTGGAGGTGCTGATTCTCATCCCAGCCGCTTCACACTCGGCTGCGAACCGCCCCAGCGAGAGCTGGAGGTCACTGTTCGATGGAGCTAGGAAGACCACGTCATCCGCAAAAAGCAGGGACGAGATCCTCCCGTCACCGAACCTGACACCCTCCACCACTCGGCTGCGCCTAGAAATTCTGTCCATAAAAGTTATGAACAGAACCGGTGACAAAGGGGAGCCCTGGCGGAGTCCAACACTCACCGGGAACAGGTCCGACTTACTGCCAGCCACGCGAACCAGACTCATGCTCCTTCGGTACAGGGACTGGATGGCCCTTAGCAAGGGGCCACCAACCCCATTGAAAACCACATTGCTCCTCCTCAATCTGAGGTTCAACTATCGACCGGACCCTCTTCTCCAGCACCCTGGAGTAGACCTTACCGGGTAGGCTGAGGAGTGTGATCCCCCTGTAGTTGGAACACACCCTCTGGTCCCCTTTCTTGAAAATGGGGACCACCACCCCGGTCTGCCACCCCAGAGGCACTGCCCCCGATGTCCACGCAATGTTGCAGAGGCGTGTCAGCCAGGACAGCCCTACAACATCCAGAGCCTTGACATATCCAGGACAAATCTCATCCACACCCGGGGCTCCGCCGCCTCGGAGTTGTTTCACTACCTCAGCAACTTCTGCCCCAGAAATTGGACGACCCGCCCCCGAGACCCCTGTCTCTGTTTCCTCACTGGAATACGTGTTGGTGAGATTGAGGAGCTCCTCAAAGTATTCCTTCCACCGCCCGACAATGTCCCCAGTTGACGTCAGCAGCTCCCCGCCCCCACTGTAAACAGTGTGAGGAAGTTGCCGCCTTCCCCCCCGAGGCGCCGGACGGTTTGCCAGAACCTCTTTGGAGCCTATCGATAGTCTTCCTCCATGGCCTCACCGAACTCCTCCCACGCGCGAGTTTTTGCCTCCACGACTGCCGCCGCTGCGCTCCGCTTGGCCCGCTGGTACCCGTCAGCTGCTTCCGGAGACCCACAGACCAACCATGCCCTGTTGGCCTCCTTCTTCAGTATATATAGCAGTATATAAAGCATTTAAAATAATTCCATTCCTGATTAAAAAGAACTGTTTCCTTGTGAGGGTGAGACTCTGTTTCCACCAAACTCCCATTACTTCCCTTACTGAAAAAGAACACCGGCCACCCCTCCCGCCCACCCTACTCGGACTTCAGCCACCTTAACTGTTGATGTTGTCCGGCACGTTTCCCCCTGACTCTGCCGAGCCCTGGGTGTGTAACATGCCAATGTAAAGGGATGGTATCTGACAGTGAAAGTCTGTTATTGTTTGACCCATACACCTGCAGTCCATAACATTCTACATGGACTTTCTCGCTCTTTATACTACTTGATGGTTTACAGTGGAGTATGTGGAAAGCTTGGTGCATTGCATCAGTACACGCAGGAGGGCGTGGAAAACATCTGTATTTGACGACCTTGGAAAGAGAAAGAGCTGTTCCCACCTGAAAGAGTGAATCTTTTGTGTAATTTGAGATTCTTTTTGCTCATTAACTGAGAAAAACTTAAGATACAAGCGTGGATGAAATATGGACTGAACAACAAAATTAAATTGCATTCTAATAATTTACTCCATGGGACTTAGGCACTTACACATAACAGAGGATTAAAATGTTGCATCCCAGATTCACAAGTCATACAGATGAAGAGAAGTCTGAACAGGACAGTAAGGAGTGACAGGAAAGAATGTCAACTTGAGCCAATACACATAAAAGACGAAAAATGAATGGAAAGACAAGAAAAGGGAGCAAAAGAGAGGAGAAACTGACAAAGAAAAATGCAGGGTCTCAGATTTTGATTGGCTGTCTCTGTGGGCATACAGCTGCTAGTACAGCTGTTGGGTAAATTAAGGAGAAAGGTCTGAAAATCATTAGCACTTTTTTGGGTTGTCCTAGACAAGAAATATTAAGTGAAGTGGTTTCAGCTAACAAGCACATCTCTCTTCCAGTCAGAAGAAATTGATATTGTAACATTTAACAACAATGAAATGAGTGTTGTTTAAAGAGGCATGTTGGAACAGTTTTCTGGAAGTAGAAACAAATTTGTGCTTTTAGTTAGTTTGCTTTTTGGAGGAAGGTCTTTTGGTTATCAGTGCATTTGCATACACTTAAAGTGGGGCTAAAACTATATCTTTTACACTAACAGTGGCTCAGATGACCTCGTGTTATGTGAAAAGGGTCACTTGTTTGATTATAGTCATCACCATCTCACCCTTAACCGCTCATTACAGTAAAGTGTCTTTCAGCTTGTTTTGGTTTTGTGTCCCACAACTTTCCTGATTGGGTTCATTCTCACCATTCTCATCAGCATTGTTTCCAGCAGGAGCTGTTTTCTGTCAGAAGAGCTTTGACAAACCCACTGTACACTTTGTGCCCAGCACCAAAGAGTAAACACAAAGACAGTGTTAGCTACTAGCTGGTGAAAAAAGGGGCACTCAGCAATTAAGGGGCCAGATATTTTTCTCAAGAGTTGGTGAAGACCAAAACAGAGCTAAAAGAGAGTGAATATTGGTCTTCTATTCATCGGATGACCAACGACTCTAAATTAATGCTAATGTTTTTCCATAACTGCTGGATGTATAAATAGGCAACTTCACCATAACCACTTCACAAGATAAAATTGAAATTTTAATTGAAAATTGAAACTAAAAACTAAGTTTCAACATGTCCATTACAAATGAAACGTGCAAATATATTACATAAAATGTACAAATGTAACAATGCATGGCTTACACAAACCTATCCTAACATTTACTCTGGTAATTAGGTTGCAATATGTCACTCTTGTTGGGGAGGAGAGATGTCTTCTAAGGGATTTCTTGTGTGCATACATCTATTGTGTCACCATAACTGTGACCACTAATGTGCTGTAAAAATAGCACTGCTATTAGAAGGAGAAGCACAATTTGTTTTTTCACAAAATACAAATGTTAGTTACTATAATTAGAAAATGTTCAGACCATACCTTTCATACATCAATGTTAACATCAATCAGAGAAGAAATAGCTAATAAACAGTATAAGCAATTAAAAGCTATTAGGCTACTGTAAAACAAACAAAAAAATTGAATGTCCTTAGGAAAATTATGAGCCCCTGGACAGCAAGAATATTTGCTTGATTTTAGGCCTCTTTTGTGAATGTTAATTGGTTGAGCTGTGGGCTGAAAAATAAGCTGATAATGAAACATGACGCCAAAGTAAGAGAGTAAAAATAGAAAGAGAATAAAGGATTTAAAGTACGCTTCTGCACAAAGTGGAGTAGCTCATTTTGGATATGAAATGTTTGGACGTTACATATTTTGACATTGACTGAGTGGACTCACATGTTCCAAAAAGTAAACCATGTCTGTACAGCAGGAGTACTCAGCTTGCTCTGCCTCAATGTCACCTTTGCAAAATGACAGTCGACCAGGGGCCAGTTAATAAACAAACAATAATATTTATTACTATATATATGTGT
>NC_065512.1:39000999-39008001 GCF_006386435.1 Epinephelus moara
ATTCAAACTCAGATGGCACAGAAATACTTCCATAAAACTGGACCTATACATGCACTGAGTGGAGAGATGTCAGAGTGGGCTGCCCATGACAGGCCTTGCTCAGGGGCAGTGCCCAGAAGGTGAACTGGCACCTCTCCAGCTACCAGTCCACGCTCCCTATTTTGGGCCAGACGGGGACTTGAACAGGCGACCCTCCGGTTCCAAACGCAAGTCCCTATGGACTGAGCTACTGCTCTTGTACGTTTGTTTTTAAGCTTTCAACATTTGTTTTGTCACTCAAATTTATCAAGAGGAAAACTCAATCAGAGCAGCCCTGCACTTGTCAAGGTTACGCAGGGGCGTTTCTAGGTTCTTAGAATATTTGGGGCTTGGCCTGGACATCTGTAGGGGGAGTGTGGAGGATCCTACCCTGGCACGTTTTTTTTTTTTTAATAAAAAAAACAACTCGATTTTGATTCTGTTTTTTTTTGTTACACACTTTGGCACCTTATTCACATTCAAAATACAAAAAAAAAAAACAAGTTTAAATCATTTTAATTTCATGGTGAATTAGACAATGATTGGTGGGCCATCTGGCACCCTATTACAGGCCAGATTCAGCCCATGGGCTGTAAGGTGAGTATCACTTACTGTGTAGTATATGCTTTTGTCAGACTGCTTGTAATGAACTCCATTCATCAGTTGGTATTTTGTGAGTGCACATAGAGACAACAGCATGTTTTATTAATTGCTAGTTTGCCTTCTCGCACAACATGATATAAACTCATGGGACTGGTTGTTTGCACACTTACGGGTTCATAGTGCATTGCACGTATTGCTGCATTGGGTTCCAATGTGCCTGCTGTCTTTCCTAATCTTTAACATGAGAAGGCATATAAAATAATTCACTAAAAGCAACAGGTGCTCTTTTTTGAGTATTAATTACATTAATGTGCGTCCATCTGTATCATTACAGCTACAATTTCTTCTTTCTGCAGAACGTGTGTTACACACTTGCCCATTAAAATTATTCTAATTCAGAAGACAAACGTATCCTTGCCTTTTCCTCTCCTGCACTAGGCAGGCTTTGACCCCTCTGATGGCAATCTAACAAACCTGAGGTGGCTTTAATGGTTGCTATGTCCAAATTTGTGGTAACCAGGGAGCTAATTATCCATCTTTTTTGCATCTGCCTCATTTTGTTCAATTTTCTGAGTGTACTTTGTGGATAACTTAAAACAGTATATGCACTGGTAAGCATAACATGGCTGTTTCGCACTAGTTTATTCCATTCCATCAATCACAGTTAATACCATAATTAAAGCTGCATATGACAGTTTTAAATACACAGCATTTAAAATAATAGGTACTTAGATTCAAGAAAGTCACCAACTGTTTGATAAAGACCATTTCTGTATTAATTTCTTTAAATCATGCAGATGTAGGTAGATTAAACCCACCTCAGAAGGTTCAATAGAGGCTCAACTCTGGCATTTCACTTTGGTTGTAAAGAGAGGGTGCATTGGCAAAGTTCAAATCTAGTGTTCTTGAAATGCATGTGCTGTAGCTGCTGATAGGCAGGTGTGATAATGAGCCATTCTTCACAGGTGTTTGAGTGATATGTTCCCACTTCTTTATTGCATTCACGCTCACCTTGATGTCATGGTGTGAACCTTTTTTTTTTATGATTTCAAAAAGCACAGCAATGGAAAGGACAAATGGCTGGAGGCACATTCCATTATTCTTGCATTTTTGAACAAACAATTGACAGCCACTATATCCATATTGGACGAATCGGCACCTTGTGATTTACATCCAGTGCCAACATTCAGTGCCAATGCAGAACTGTGCCCTTTCTGTAGAGAGGTGGACAGTAAGTGGGCGTTTAGACTGAAAGAAAAAAAAAAAAAATCAGAGAGAGAAGCCTTGTGTTAAAAACACCGCATTGGTGGGGGTGTGCTGCTTCAGGTACCAGTGAGACATCTGACATCTGATCCAGGAATTCCAGTTTGAGTAACAGATCCTTGAGTTTGCTGCACAGCAATTTATAATTCTATGAGACAGGAATTTAAAGTTATCATTAAACATGTGGTAAACAACAGTAATACCTGCTTGCATTTGGGCTGAGTATCATTGCTGGGTAAGGTATTGGCTGAAATGAGCCTGAAATACACACACATGCACAAACAGTGCATGGAGAGATTTCAGAGCAGGCTGCCCATTGACAGGCACCCCAAGCAGTTGGGGTTTTGGTGCCTTGCTCAAGCACACCTCAGCAGTGCCCAGGAGGCAAACTGGCACCTCACAAGCTACCAGTCCATGATCCATATTGGGTATGGACGAGGACTTGAACTGGTGACCCTCTTGTTCCCAACCCAAGTTCCTACGGACCGAGCTACTGCTGCCCAAAAATCAAAATATCGAAACATCTCCAGTCAAACAATACCTGCATGTGACTACTGTGCTGTACAGGCGTACACAGTACCACGAGCACGTAAAGTTCACCTTTACATCAACTGTAATTAAGATCTTTTCCCAACCTTAATCATTCCATTGTTGCCACACACAAATATTTCAGAATATTTCATATTTCTTTTTGTTGAATGCAGTGCAGGGTTTTGAAGAAGCGTTCCAATATTGTGGATGCTGTCAGGTGATAGAGTTGCTTAATTAGCTAGATAATCTTAATTAACAAAAGAGATAATGTTGACTGCAGGGACAAGGAATTCTGGCTTACATATATTTGATTGGACACCACAGCATCTTGCCAGATGACAGTGCATTGCTTTGTGACAAAAGTCTTGCCAGGTGCAGCTTTTTTGTTGGGGAACCTTGCCTTTTTTTTTCTTTTTCTTTTTTTTTTTTTCGCTGAAGCCTCCTGCAATGAGACCAGCCTGATGTAATGTGGGCTATGCAGAATTGTCCAATATGTCCTTGTCTGGCGATGTGGTTGATTCATTAGCTATCCTTGGTAACAATAGAGACAATGTTGAACATAGACCAAAGGTTGCAGTTGTCTATAGTTTGGTTTTGAAAAAGACAATGAGTATATCTCAAGTATGTGACATCCTTCTTCAGGAGAAAAGGACATTGGGAGTTTTATCATTTCATCCAACAGCTCCTGCCAAGATAGAAATGTCAGACAGTAAAAGCTCGCCCAAAGAAGCAAAGTGGATGTGAAACAAATGTGATCAGATGATTATGCCTTTCTCTTCTCTGCTGTCAGCAGGTAGCTACAAGGTAATGTCTTAGAATGATCACCTAAAAGACAAGATTTTTTCTTACTGTAGAATATTTATGAATAAATCAATTAAGGAAAACAGAAAAAGGAGCTCTCTAAACATCCCACATGATGTTTCTTTGGCTCAGTAGTTATTAGGCTCCCAATCTAGGCTAATAATGCATCTTATCTTTGTTTATCAATGAATGAACAATGGTAATCAGCAATGTTCATCAGCAGTTTGTAAACACTTTGCTCATATCAGCCACACTGTACACTGTCAAGAGTTGATGTTTAAACACTTCCAAATTACCTTTCCTTATTGTGACTGAGATGTAAAAGAAATTAACAGCACCAGGCCACTTCTGTACAAGGATGCGTGACCGTGTTTGATGTGTCATCATTGAGATGACAGTAAGTAAACATAACTGTGAAGCCAGCGAATGCAACTTATTACAAAACCATATACTTACAATCTTTGCTCTTTCCATCCCTCGTTCCATCTCTGTCTTCACTGTGTTAACTGTCTTTCATTATTGCTTTCCGTTATCCAAATTAAGTTATCCTTCCTCATTATTTTGCCAAGAGGGAAATGGGACGTGTCAGCAGAAAGTAAAAATATCGTCAGCGGGCCTGTGCTATGACAGATTAATTGGATTATAGTTGCATTTAGCCTAGATTAGGTCCTGCATGGGGACCTGGATGGTGACACAGATGGATTAAGTTAGAGAGTGCAACACTGACGGGAAGAGCACTTAATTGTGTAGGGTAAACGCAGTGGCACAGGGGTGACATCAAATTCCAACTATTTCCTGCCCCTCGATAGTTCTATTTAGCGTTGCTTTCCACTGGGTAGTTTTCAGAAGCCATTTGGGAAACTGAAAGCTTAACTGCCACTAATGTCTTGCAGGGGTAACCGTCACAGACAGCTTGCTTCTGTCCTGTATCTGCTGCATCCACTGTTTCCCCTGCAAAGTCATTTTATTGAAAAATAGTAAAAATACAGTATGAATGTTTAAAATGTTAAATTTGATTTGCATGAATTTTTGTGAACATTGTTGAGCAAATGTGGATACTATAATCTGGCTAAATGGTCATCATTGGAACAAGCCAGTTTCTTGCCCTATATAACTTTATTTTAAGAATACCATGCTTCCAGGAGCCAACAGTCACTTTGGTAAATACAGTGTTATTATACCCCATAGAAATGTTGCTTGAAACACCCAAGTTCCAGTATGTCGGATTTATCAATCAATCAATCAATCAATCA
This sequence comes from Epinephelus moara, assembly GCF_006386435.1. NCBI lineage: Eukaryota > Metazoa > Chordata > Actinopteri > Perciformes > Serranidae > Epinephelus > Epinephelus moara. The sequence continues at coordinate 39,005,469 of NC_065512.1, forward strand.
ATCAATCAATCAGTCAATCAGTCAATCAATTTTATTTATAAAGCCCAAGCAGCAGCACAACCACACATGTCACACTATCCAGGTACCGCTGCGATATAAGTTAACCTGCGAGACAGTGGAGCACAAAGGCTCTGGAGAAGAAGCCAAGTTGGTGACATGCAGTACATCCAGGTTAGCGAGATGCAGTAACAGGACATGAGTGTTAGCAAAGGAGAGCGGGAGAGAAAGAGAGGGAGAGAGAAGGAGAGAAGGTGCTCGGTGTATTGTAGGAGGTCGCCTGGCAGACTAGGCCTAAGTCAGCCTAACTAGGGGCTGGTACAAGGCAAGTCTGAGCCAGCCCTGACTATAAGCTTTATCAAAAAGGAAAGTCTTAAGTCTAGTCTTAAATGTGGAGACGGTGTCTGCCTCCCGGACCGCAACAGGAAGATGATTCCACAGAAGAGGAGCCGGATAGCTGAAGGCTCTGGCTCCTGATCTACTTTTGGAGACTTTAGGGACCACGAGTAACCCTGCGTTCTCAGAGCACAGTGTTCTGGTGTGATAATATAGCACTATGAGCTCTCTTAAGATATGATGGAGCCTGACCATTTAAAGCTTTGTAAGTTAACAGTAGAATTTTAAATTTAATTCTGGATTTTACAGGGAGCCAGTGCAGAGTAGCTAAAACAGGAGAAATATGATCTTGTTTCTTAATTCCTGTTAGTACACATGCCGCTGTGTTCTGAATTAGCTGGAGAGTTTTTAAAGACTTACTAGAGCTACCTGATAATAGGGAATTACAGTAATCCAGCCTAGAGGTAACAAAAGCGTGGACCAATTTTTCTGCATCTTTTCAGGTCAGGATAGGCCTAATTTTCGCAATATTATGCAGATGAAAAAACGCAGTCCGTGAGGTTTGTTTTAAATGAGAATCAAAAGACAAATCTTGGTCAAATGTTACTCAGAGGTTTCTTACAGTAGTGCTAGAGGCCGGAGCAATGCCATCTAGAGAAACTATATCATCAGATAAAGAGTCTCTGAATTTAACATCAGGAAATTGGTGCTCATCCAGGTTTTTATGTCTTTAAGGCATTTTTGAAGTTTAGTTAATTGATCAGTTTCTTCTGGCTTTATTGATAAATACAACTGTGTATCATCCGCATAACAATGGAAATTTACAGAGTGATTTCTAATGATGTTACCTAAGGGAAGCATATATAGAGGATTGGTCCTTCCACAGAACCTTGCGGAAGTATGTAGAGATGATTCATCATTAACATGGACGGACTGAAAACGATCAGATAAGTAAGATTTAAACCAGCTTAGTGCAGAACCTTTTAGGCCAATTTAGTGGGATCTAGTGGTGAGGTTCCACATTGCAACCAACTGAAACATCTCCCATGTGTTGCACATATAGGAGGAGGTAGCTGGTAGTTTGATTTGTCCATTGTGGGCTATTATAGAAACTGTGGAAGAGAACCCACTCTGTATAGAAATATATGGCTGAATCTAAGGTAACAAAACCAATTGTTCTCATTTTAAGGTGATTATAAACTAATTAAAACATAGTTATAAATATTATATGCCATTTTTGCCAATAGATGCCCGTAAATTCTACACACTGGACCTTTACCTATAACATAACTTGTAATATACATTTTATATTATTTTATTTTATTTTATTTTTTGACATAGCTTTTTGCTTTTTGCAGTTGGTGTTTGACAGTGTGGCTGCGAGTCATTAATTGGGATGAGGATATCAACTCACCAGACTGTAAACTGTCCTCCTGCCAACTTCTGCTAGCTAGCTGCTAGCTAGCTAGATCAAGGTTTTCAAATGCAAACATCAGTAAACAATGAGGAAAAGATGGAGAAGATGAGCACCAATCCAACTAGCATCCTGCTAACCATTGTACAGGAGTTAGATAATGAACTGGAAGACCTCCATGCGGCATCAGTTGCCACTGGGATATCAGGAACTGTAATATCCTATGACTCACCAAAACTTTTCTAAAACCGTGACAGTGCCATTCAACCTGGTGACTCTTTTTCTATAAGCCAATCTGACAGAGCAGAGGACTCTGTCGAGAGAAGGCTTGTGCTTTTTGGTGAATTAGGACTGGTGTGATAGTGGGACTGTGAGGTGCTGTCCCATTCCTGCTCGCTCTGTGCCACAAAGGGAATAAAAACTCACTGCTATGTGTGACGGCCATGGCCGTGTTTTGTGTTCCTGTCTGGCTGGCTGTTTGCTGTCTTTTACAGGTGCTGGGCTTGGGCTGGTTTCACTGCTGCTTTGCAAGGCCCTCTGCTGTCTGCTAGTATGCTGATCTCCCGTTCATTTACCTTCCTGGCTGCTGGGAAGCTCTACCTCTGCATGTTGGGAGGCTCCACCTCTCTTTGAGATTGCTGGCTGGCTACACCTGGGAGGAAGTCTATAAAAGCAGGCTTCCTCAGTTCATTCCCTCTCTTACCCGGACAGCCAAGATCCTGCCAGTTTCTGTTTGGTTTGGTTATTTTGTTTTGTACCACACACACACACACACACACACACACA
>NC_065512.1:39008506-39010785 GCF_006386435.1 Epinephelus moara
TATTCCTTCCACCGCCCGACAATGTCCCCAGTTGACGTCAGCAGCTCCACGCCCCCACTGTAAACAGTGTGAGCAAGTTGCCGCCTTCCCCCCCCTGAGGCGCCGGACGGTTTGCCAGAACCTCTTTGGAGCCGATCGATAGTCTTTCTCCATGGCCTCGCCAAACTCCTCCCACGCCCGAGTTTTTGCCTCTGCAACTGCCACTGCTGCGTTCCACTTGGCCTGCTGGTACCCATCAGCTGCTTCCGGAGACCCACAGACCAACCATGCCCTGTAAGCCTCCTTCTTCAGCCTGATTACCGCCGCAACTGGCCCCAGCGGCCTTGTGGCCACAGCTCACAACAGCCACCTCGACAATGGCAGAGCGGAACAAGGCCCATTCCGACTCAATGTCTCTCTCTGCCCTCAGGACGCGGACGAAGCTCTTCCGGAGGTTGAAGATCATCTTGACAGGTTCTTCTGCCAGGCGTTCTCAGCAGACCCTCACTGCTCGTTTGGGCCTGCCAGGTGTGACGGCCATGGCCGTGTTTTGTGTTCCTGTCTGGCTGGCTGTTTGCTGTCTTTTACAGGTGCTGGGCTTGGGCTGGTTTAACTGCTGCTTTGCAAGGCCCTCTGCTGTCTGCTAGTGTGCTGATCTCCCGTTCATTTACCTTCCTGGCTGCTGGGAAGCTCTACCTCTGCATGTTGGGAGGCTCCACCTCTCTTTGAGATTGCTGGCTGGCTACACCTGGGAGGAAGTCTATAAAAGCAGGCTTCCTCAGTTCATTCCCTCTCTTACCCGGACAGCCAAGATCCTGCCAGTTTCTGTTTGGTTTGGTTATTTTGTTTTGTACCACACACACACACACACACACACACACATACGGCTTTCATTGCATCCAACATTTCCATCTCATACTGATTACTGACTTAACATTTCATACCTTTTTATTGTTGTTGTAATTATTTGTTATAATTTCAAGTAAAATCATTGTTTAAAACTTAAGCTTTCTGTGTGGCCCTCCCTTCTTTGTTGTGGCCTAAACGAGCGGGTCATAACATATGTGCTGTTCAGAGATGGCTGCAGTGTGTTTGGGGGGAGAGACCATGCAACCATTTTGCTGAGGTCGAGACATGTAAACAAACTACGACACATGCTCCAAGTGATGCAAAAGGTGGAGCCTATCATATTCTGGAACATGTTCCAGAACACCATTGTCAATGTCACTGATGACAAAACGAACTTACTGAGTCTGGTGAATTAATTTATAAAACAACAGAAGCAACCGTACCCAAAACTACACTTAAGTCATGCTACAACCAGAAACCATGGATTACCAGAACTATCCTGGACACACACATTGCAGCCAGTCTGGAATCATGAATAATTATACAGATGCAGTCTGTAAGAAGAGGCACATTTTACTTGATTTGTACCATATCAGTGTGTTCTCAGAACGGTTCAAATGATATCCTAAGAAAAATGCATGCGCAACAGTTCATATTATATCTTATGAATTTGTGCCCTACAAATGACGCTACATCCTTGAGGTCCACTTAATTAACATACAACTACTATTTCTTTATAGACCTGCTTTGTGCACATTTGCGTTGTTGCTGTTGAACAGCAAAAGGCAAACACACTGTTCACTCAAAGGTGGAAGAACACAAATGTTGGAAATGTCATTGCATGCTGGAGCACTAGGGGCCATATTTTTGTGCAATGCATCCTCATAGAACAGTTCATATGATATGCTATGAATTGGCGCCCCACAAATGACGTTATGTCCTTAACGGACAACTTCGGTATTTTTCAACCTGGGCTCTATTTCCCCATGTGTATGTGTGCGTATGATTCATGGGTACCACTCATTCTAAAATTGGTTCAGTATTGAGCCGCGAAACGAGCTAAAACGGTAATGGGGGCAAATGCGTCCCGTATAAAAGTGCTTTCTTTCCGCCACTGACCGGTTCAGATCGCCAGTGCTATCTCTGTAGATAGCATATTTTAGCGGCCCTGGGGCAGTGGTGAGTGTGAATGAGTGGAGTCAGCTGTCAGTCAGTGTTGGAGCAGAGAGGCGGATGGCGTCTCCGCTTGGTAATGTAAATGAGTGTGTGTGTGAAGTGTATGTTACGCTAGAAGAGTCAGAGGACGGAGTCTTTTACGTGCTACCCCCTGGAGTGTTACCGGAGTTTTTGGAGCGCTCAAATAAACGGGCCTTTTTCCCGAACGCAAGAACAGGATGTCGCGCAACACCCCGTACAGCTTTCACAGGCTGCCTTTGTCGGACGGCGAGATG
>NC_065512.1:39011020-39021265 GCF_006386435.1 Epinephelus moara
TAGCACTGGCGATCTGAACCGGTCAGTGGCGAAAAAAAAGCACTTTTATACGGGACGCATTTGCCCCCATTACCGATTTAGCTCGTTTCGCGGCTCAATACTGAACCAATTTTAGAACGAGTGGTACCCATGAATCATATGCACACATACACATGGGGAAATAGAGCCCAGGTTGAAAAATACCGAAGTTTTCTTTTAACATAAAGTTACGTAATTAACGTAAAGTTACAGAGGTTAGGTTTACGCAAGAAAAGTTGACTATGGTGAAGTTCAGGAAAAGACACATGTTGAGGATGTACCTTAAAATTACTCCAGTTTTTGATGACCCATCCACCACCCCGGCCTGCCTCCTTACAAGCGCTCGGGACTGCTTCCTTGTTTACTGTCATCAGTGCATTGGTCACATGATCACAGCCTTTCAAAATATGTGGGATATGTACGAATTTGGGTGCATTGCTTTTTGTAGGAAAACATACGGAAAATTTGTGTGAACAGCTTGACCTTTTATGACTCCATTTTACAAATAAATGATTGATTGATTGATTGATTGATTGATTGATTCAGATATTCATTTTGTTGCAGAGGTTACTGAAGCACGAAAATATAATTATGGTGTGAAATGCATTGCTTCCAGAAGAGTGGCTCTTATTGGCAAAGTCAGCCCCAACAGATGTGAGCTGACAAACTATGACATGCTGATGTCCATCTCCGGACAGAAAGCGCCTCCACCCTAAATGTGCCAGCTTGCATTTTTTATGATCCCCCACCACACGGATGGACATGTTCATGATTTCACAATTTAAAATACAGACACCACCCTTAACAGGATTGTCTACGTGTAGTTATGATTAGCAATTAAATTACATTAACAACTAAACGAAAGTGCTGCATTAACTGTATGATTTCCACTCTTAACCTTGATCCATCCTCAAACTGTTTGCCACGGCCAGCTGTTACCTGGCCTCAACTCTGACCCTGCTGCTGGCTGGCTGACATAACTCAAACCCGGTGGGTTCTGAAAGATGTAATTTCATGGTGTCTACCAGATGTTCACACTAAACCCAAAAACAGAGATATCATTCAGTTTGACTGCAGCAAGTTGGTAGTGGCCATACCTCATGTCCCCATATACATGTTTGTCATTTTGTGGAACTTTCTATAGGGGTTCAGTGTCAGTGTCAGAGGTACCTCTGCTCAATGTGCCCCATAGGCAAACAGAGAAAAGGTCAGAGCAGTGAATTACCAAGGCATGTGATAGCAGCACAGCTGGTGGGAACACATGTAAGGGGCCTGCACATATGTTAGGTATTTAACCCATCAAAGAGATTGTAATCCACCAAATTGAGTGGATCATCATTACAAGCGTCCTTTGAACCAACTTTTAATAAAGATAACACCACTGTGACCCTTCTTATCAAACAATCTCATCACATCCAGATGAGATAAATGGGAGCACATCAAACCTAAGTTCTTCTTTTTTTTTTTCTTTCCCCAATTGATATAATTAGGTTGCGCTGTGGGACTAGGCTTGCTGAATGCATTAAGGCACTCAATAACAGTAGATTAATTTAATCTCCCTCAAAATGGAAACATATCTCCTTTAATGCTGTGAAGTTATTTCCTCTCAATGTCACTGCCGTTGATTCAACAGCAGAACTCGATTATTAGGCCAGGAAATATACATGGAAGAGCAGAGAGATGACAGCGTCCTCTGCCTCCCTTGCCACCATGTTCATGCTTCTTCACTTGCCCCTTTTTCCTGACTAAAAAAAAAAAAAAAAAAAAAAAACATTTATAAATAATTGAAGGTCTGCTAGGGCCGAGCACTGAAAGGAGGCTGAAATAACCAATGCATGCTGCAGATGAAGACAAGCTGCGAGGGCACTGGAGCCCGTCTGATTTGTGCATGAGAAATGAGATGGGAATTAAAGCATGGTACACTAGCTGCCACAGTATACAGGGCTGCTGCTGTGTATTCCTGTCAGATCTATCTAACTGCAAAGTGCTGCTGCACAGTCATGTACTGTAGCAGGGGGACTGATGCTGTGAGCTCACACATTAACACTGAACTGTTTTAACAAGGGCACTATAGAAAATGGAAAATGGAAGTAAGAGGCTTATTAGTTGTAATGCCAGTGTTTGGTAGAGGGTTTTGAATGCGGTGAATGCAGATCATGCAAAGTGATGTATATGCAGGCCGTGTAAAAGCTGCCATTAAATATATTCATACCAGTGTTTCTATAGCAGAGTGGTGTCAAAAATAACCCTCAAAATAATAATAAACATAATTTTAATTTCCATAACATTTCCTCTGTTCTCCAAGGAGTTGTTACATCTCCTGCTGGCTGAATATTCACAAACACACACGCAAACATAACACTCCCGCCACACTCCCTTCATGCTGTGATCGTGATAAACGAGCCACACTACAAGTCAACAGACACTTGTCTTCAGTTACCATTCTCTTCTCATATTCCTCATTTATTTGGGTTAAATTATGCAGACCAAAGCTTCTTTTTTTAAATAATTTACCAGTGTGCTGCTCAGTGTCTCCAGGGAGAGCTACATTAGATTCAATTTCAAGCCCACGTCAGGCAAATTTAGGGCAGTCATGCGGACGTTTCCTGAATGCACAGTCTGAATGACTGCCACACTGTGTGCATGCATGTAAGTGTGTCTGTCCATGCGTGCCTGTGTGAATCAGTGTGTTGGTGTGTCTGGATCTATGACTATGTATGTCCCTGCCCAAAGGCCTTAGCCCTCTTGCGTGCACACCCAGAACCCATCCATGTCAGTTTCATTAGGGCCGTCTTGCAGCAGATTGTCTGGCGTAATTCAGAATTAATTGTGTGGTTTTATGCTGGCAGTTTCAAATGGGGCTTCCATATGGCGCCATGCACAGTCAAGTAGGCCATCCGGTGGTGGTGGTGGTGGTGGTGGTGGTGGTGGAGAGTATGTGTCGGTGTGTCAAGGGCTGGGTGCAGAAGACACAGATGTGACGACCACGGAGTGACACCGGGCATTCATTGAAATAAACTTTCCTGACTGTCTTGTTATGTACCTTTGCTGTGTTTTCCAAGATGATAAGACAAGCAACAGAGGCTTTGTCAAACCAGTCTGCTAACATACCTGAGATGACTTCTGCTCATTTACTTGCAGTTGAGTGACTGGCATCCTGCGGCACAGTCAGACATTGCTGCATCAGGACAATGCAGCGCAAAGATGGAAAAGAAAAAAAAAAAGCCATCTGACCCTCTGCTGTTGCATTAATCAACACATGACTGAAAATGAAGGTGTCTAGCTGTCAATAGACAGATAGATAGACTGGTGGCCATGGCATTTAAAATGTACTCTAAAATGCTGGAAGTTGTGTTTGCAACTGTAGCTTTACACTTGGCACATGGTTGCAGGTTGAGGCGCTGATTACAAATCACCATCTCTATCAAATGAAACTTAATTAAGTAGACAATAAGAGCTGATTGCCTCTCCCTCCCACTGATGCTGTTATGGTGACATCAATAGAAGATAAAGAGCATCATGAACACTGATCAGATTTAAATGGTGAAGTGAGAAGTACTTAGCATCAGTTTACTGGAGACTAATGCAAATGAAAGAGGCTGTGATATGTCAGGTTTGCTATATGCAGTACGACTAATTATCAGATTTAGTTTTTAGCCTTTAGTAGATGTGTGCTCTAGTAGCTTTTAGGTTGTAAACTATGGTGATTACACTATGTCACCAAAAGTATGTCGCCACCCCAGATAACATTTCAGGGTTTGAAATAGGCCCACTTGGTTCCAGTGAAGGGAAGTCTTTAAAGCCTATTTTAATTGTGCAAACCCAACACTAAGTGCTAATGTAGGCCTTAGATGTACCGAATGTGTGCATTTCCTCCTGTTAGTTTGGTTCACATATGTGCAGCAAATGCAAAAGAGCAAAGTGGAAGATTGATCGAAGGGTGTGGTGATTTTACATTCCCAACTAGTCACATCACTGGTGTCATTTCTGTGAAACAGCTAAAACAATTGCACAAGGACAATAGCTTAACAAATGGAAAGACATTTCTTGAAGAATTGATGCTGTTGTCAGGATGGAGCACGGCATGAACACACAGCACCACAAATCTGCAGCCAAAGGCAGATGGTGTTGAAGTTTTGTTAGACATGAATAGTAAAAAAAACTGTTCATATGTTTGCCTACAAAAAGTAATGCATCCAAATTTGGACATATCCCACGTAATGATGAGCCAGGTTTCTGCAATCTAGGCACCTGGCGTTTTTGCAGTGTTTTGCAAGTGTTCTGAACTCCTCAAGTTGAAATAAATAAAAAGGTGCAGCAAGCATTTTTTTTTTATTGCTGGCATTCATTTTTTTGAAAAAAAAAAAAAAAAAAAGTCATTTTCAGGTACGTCCTCACCATGTTTCTTTTCCTAAACCTAACCACAGTAACTTCACTTGCCTAACTCTAACCTCTGTAACTGTACGTTAATTACATAACTTTATGTTAAGGACATAACGTCATATGTAAGGCGCCAATTCATAGGATATCATATAACTGTTCTATGAGGATGCGTTGCACAAAAATATGGCCCCAAGTGCTCCAGCATGCAATGATATTTAGACAATTGTGTTCTTCCACCTATGAGTGAACAGTGTGTTTGCCTTTTGCTGTTCAACAGCAAAAATGCAAATGTGCACAAAGCAGGTCTGTAAAAGAAATAGTTTTCACTAGCCTGGTTCCAGACCATAGACCCCGCCCACTCAACTGAGTAGGCTTGCATCTCTGGTCTGGCATACTGCAATGAATTTGCGATTTATCTCGTCCAAACGATGGACGGACCAATGAACGCCAGATTCTGGGTGAGTTGTTGATCTCTACTGATTAGTTAGGGAAAAATCAAATTCCCTCCCCCTTGTAAATCGCTTTCAATGGAGGCAATGTCAGACTGAAGGTTCTGGGAGCTTCAGTCTGACACTCAGGCTAAGTTTTCACAGTTTGGTGTGGAAGAAGTTGAGTGGTCTGCACAGAGCCCTGACCTCAACTCCATCCAACACCTTTGAGATGAACTGGAAAGCTGACTCTGAGTCTTATCATCCAACATCAGTGGCCAACCTTCAGCGAGTTGGAATTATTCTTGTGAAAGCCGATTAACATTTCAGTGTTTTTGCGGCCATTGATACAGCTGTAGACACAGTATGTCACACATTATCAGGCTGTATTTTGTTTGTCTATACCACACAATAATTATCACTTTTTGATACAGGGCAACCATCATCCATTATCATTGTGTCTCTATTCTCCTAAAAAGACGGTATATTTGAAATTCAGTCGGCGTCTCCCAGGATCATACACTATCTCTAAGCAGGTTTTGAGAATGTATTGTGTTCACACTGGAAAAGTGACATATAAAAGTATACCTACCAGGCAGCATGCATACTAAATATTGTTGATTTTTGAGTGCTATTGATGGTCAATATTCCCCCACAATGCTGTGCACAAAGGGAACGGAGGAGCTGCTCATAGCTGCAAAAACAAGACTACTTGTGAAGTGTAATTAGCGATGACAGAGTTGTAGATTTATAAACATTAGTCACTGTACATTTCAGTAACTGGTAAATACTGTATGTAATTAGCTAACATTAGTCAGGAAAAACAAAACAATTCCATAACAATGATTTGTCAGACTGAAATTTATATACCGATACAAATGTCCATACACTTTTGGATCATGTGTATTTTGTGTTTGTTTTATATTATATATATATATATATTGCAATTCTGCAGTTGCAATGTCCTTTTATAGCTTTGTTTTATTATGAAATGTATTATGAATGTATGGTTTAGTTAACAATGAGCTGTTTCATAAATTAATCCAGACCAGTGCAGTGATATCTGTATGTTAGAGCATATTGATGTCTGTTGACAGATGATTTAAACACTTGCTGTCTAACACTCTGCTATCTACAGTATGTCACTGTATCAAGAAGAACAAAGACAGATGCCACTGACATAAAAGCTCAGAGATCCTATCAGCTGTGCCACAATGTGAAGTCAAGGTTGTTTATTATGAGGAGGTGTGCTTGCATGGAAAGTTCACAGAGACATGACAGAGATCTGACACAACACTGTCCTCCAGGTCAAAGGTAACAGGCACTTGGAGCAGATGGTATTTATTTCATTAGGTGCTGTGCACCTCCAAGGTAACCTAGGGTGATGTGATTTTCTGAGTAGTGAGGACTGCAGCCTGGTTACAAGTTAACGTTCCTCTCTTCCATTGAGGTTAAAGGATGTGGTCCTCAGGCTGTAAACCAGAGATACTCAGCTTTGCCTGGGGGCCACTTATGCAAAATGACAGGAGGCCAGAGGCCAGTTATTAAACAGGTATTTAAAATTAATGTTTTATGTTTTTTAAATAGGCAAGCTTTAGTTTTATGCGCTTTTTTTGTTTGTTTTAACTCTGATTCTAACTCTGGCTTTTAAATCAAAGTCCTAAAAAAAGGATTCCCAGGGTAAATGAATTTATTCTCGTTGTGAATAAGATAATTAGAATTAAACAAAACATGACTGTACCGAAATCTGTGGCAATCCATCCATCCAATAATTGTTGAGACATTTATCTCAAGACCGCACATGTCAACATCATGGTGACACTAGTGAAAATGTGAGGAGATCACCAAAGTCAGTAGGATTCATCTTCTGGGCACTTTACATATCTCTATGAACTTCCATGGCAATCCATTCAATAGTTATTGAGTTATTTCAGTCCTGACCGAAGTGATGGATTGACTGACTGACAGACAGTGATGGGAATAATGGCGTTATAAATAAACAGCGTTACTAACGGTGCTACTTTTTTCAGTAACGAGTAATCAAAAAAGTTAGTGTCTCCCACGTTATAACGCCGTTACCGTCACTCACAATAAATGCGCCATTACTTGGCTTTACTTGAGTTCACTGAAGCGGCTTTCACCCAAGCAAGCTCCTTCTCAGCGGCGCTCTAAAGTTTTTTTGCTTTGGTGAGGGCAGGTGAGGGGGAAGGGAGGGAGAGACAACCGCATAAGTGATTTGATTGGCTTAGGGAGAGTAAAGTTCCATCATAAACCAATCACAGTAGGGCGGGTATTCACAAGCACAAGCAGGGTTACAAATATTGGTAGTCCCAGGTTGCGTTTTTTTTTGGGCTTGTTTCTAAAGTGGAGTTGCTTATTTGGGCTTGCTCTCTAAACGTCACCTTTCTCTATATATATCCATCTAATAAGTTATTTAAACGCATGACACTATGTCAGGCTGCAGGAAGTTTCCACAGCTCCTCTCCCTCCGCCCCTCTCCTTCTCCACATACACACAGCTGACGGTCAGTCAATGAGACTTTTCACATTTTAATTGCGCGATTAAAGGCTCTCTAAGTCTTCCTAAGCTTGAAAAGTTTTTGTCACATACAGCAAACATCTCCTCACGATCCGCTAGCTACATGTCCTCTGAATATGCTGTGAAAAAGTCTGGTCTCTGTAGGCAGCCCAGGCTCCGCAAATGGCAACAAAAACATTTTGGTCAGGCTGCACCAACCAGCCAGCGCGAGCCCAGCAAAAGCAAGCACACACACATGACCAAGGTGCCCATGTCTCACGCAAGCGTGCACACGTGAATGCGGTGCCCAGAGAGGCAGTTAGAGCTAGGTTACAATGAGGCTAAAAACAGAGTTCAAATGACGTTTTTCCAAACAACTTTTTATGTCAGGGCTTCAGGACACTTGGATCACTACAGACGAGCAGGGTTTTGCAAAAATCTTAACAGACAAAACGAAGGTTACGATATTGTAACCCTAGTTATATTAGCACAGGCGGAGCCCTCTACTGGACTCTATGGGTATAATCTCCTCCAATCGCGTGCACGTGATGGCCCACTGAAAAATTGCATGTATGTAGCCGTCCAATAGGACGTGCCTACCTTACCTGCCCTCTTTGACGGGTATATAAGCAGCTTCGTCCGTAGCTTCCCTCATTCCGACCAAACTTCAGCGTAAGGCGAAAGAGCGGCAGGGCCCTAAGTAGAGGGCTCCGCCTGTGCTAATATAACTAGGTTTACAATATCTTCGTTATATCTCACACAGGCTTCACCCTCTACTGAACTCTATGGGTACAGTAGGCGAAGGGAGAGGCTCCACCCACTGACCAAGCCAGCTACCGGTTAGGTACCAAGACCCAATCACCACTTTATTGATCTTAGCCACCCTGCAGAGTGATGATGGAACCAACTCCATCCCAGTTAGCATCACCTGGCTAGACTGGGTGAGGTTGTGGTCTAACCTTGCAGGGATCTCAATCATAAGATGCCCTGCGCACCCCATCGTCCGTGTCTTAACAGAGCACGGCTCAATGCAGGTGTTTGTCGCCCCGTGGGGGTCAAGCATAAAAACACTTGACACATCCCTCTTTTCACAAGTCCTGTGTCCCTACGGTGAGCACAGACCTTGAAAAGGAACCCGACACGTCCAAGAGATAGAACCGTATGAACAGACAGGGTGTAGACCACGCCGCCGCCGTACATATGTCCTCAACACTCACACCACTGAATAGAGCCGTGGACGCCGCCACACCTCTTGTGGAGTGCGCCCGGACCACAGTGGGGGGCTCCCAACCCGCTTGACTGTAGGCTGAGGAAATACACTCACACAGCCACCTACCTCGCCATTTCTTGGACAGGGCTCTTCCGGCCGTCCCGTCACCATAACACACCAACGACTGGTTGGTGTTCCTGACGGTGGCCGTGCAGTTGACATAACATGCCAACGCATGTACAGGGCATAGGAGGTGCAATTTCACCTCCCTCAAATCCCCATGGCGGGGGGGGGGGGGTGAAAAGCCTCCAACTGGATTGTTCTAGACCGAAACGAACTCCTTATATTCTTTGGAACAAAGGAGGGGTTCGGTTTAAGAACAGCACCACTGCAGTCCCCACGAACAAGTAAACAACTTGGGTGGACCGACAGGGCACACAGTTCGCTCACTCTCTTGGCCGACGTCAAAGCAAGCACGAATGCTGTCTTGAATGACAACGCCTTCAAGGAGGAGTGCTCCAAAGGCTCATAGGGGTCCCTCATGAGGGCCTCGAGCACCAACGGCAATTCCCACTGTGGCACAGAAGTGCGTGCCACTGGCCGCTGACCTTCTGACTCCCTGCAGGAACCGTTTCACCAGAGGGTGGGCGAAGACCGGTCTGCCGCCCAGTCCTTCATGGCATGATGAGATGGCTGGAGCGTAAACCTTAATGGTCGCGTGAGACAGCCCCCTATCAACCAAAAGCTGTAAAAAGGAAAGAGTGTCCCCCACTGGACACGTCAGTGGATCCACTCCCATTTCCTCGCACCAATGCTGGAATCCCAACCACTTAGCCTCGTAACAGGTGGATCCAGCTCTAGCCGCTTGTATGGTTTGCACCACCCGCGCAGACAGTCCAGCCCGCATCAGCCTGTCCCTTTCAGGAGCCAGGCCTGAAGTGGCTGACCCAGGACCGGCAGCACCTGTATTGCACCATTGCGACAGTGCCCCCCAGTATTGGGGGATGGGCTGGGCCACCACCATCGGGGTCAGCTCTGCATACCACGGAGCTGACCGCCGGTCGGGGGCCACCAGAATGACCTTCAATTACTCCAGTCTCACTCTCTCCAGTAGCTGGGGGATGAGGCAGAGGGGAGGGAATGCGTAAAGTAGTCCTCTTGGCCATGGCGCGTGTGCAAATGCGTCCACCCCCAAGGGCGGACGGTCCTCCGGCCTCAGGGAGAACCACAGCGGGCAGTGGGCATTGGACCTGCTGGCAAACAGGTCCACCGTCACTTTCCCGAATCTCTTCCAGACCTGCTGCACCACTTTCGGTTGCAGCCTCCACTCGTCCTCCAGGGGGCCGCCCCTGGACATGAGGTCGGCCCCCCTGTTCTCGAGCCCTGGAACATGGAGGGCTCTCAGAGATAGTAGGTGCTCTGAGGCCCATGACCACAGGTTCTCTGCCATCACTAGCAGGGCTGCGGAGTGTACGCCACCCTGTCTGTTGATGTATGCGACCGTTGTGCGGTTGTCAGTCCTCACCAACACATCAATCAATCAATCAATTTTATTTATAAAGCCCAATATCACAAATCACAATTTGCCTCACAGGGCTTTACATCATACAACATCCCTCTGTCCTTTGGACCCTCACAGCGGATAAGGAAAAACTCCCCAAAAAAAACCCTTTAACGGAGGAAAAAAAC
>NC_065512.1:39021806-39025914 GCF_006386435.1 Epinephelus moara
GAAACTTCTGCCTCTTGAGGTCTAAACGTAGGCTGGCGAACCACCTCTGCAGGCGATGCATGTGCAGCAGTCCCAGGGGAACCACTGGGTGAGCCGCCGCCATGTGTCCCAGCGCCTGCATAACTGTCAAGGCTATAACTCGTGGACCCCGTTGCAGCTTGAGAATCTCCTGCTGTAGGGCCGTCCGTCTGGACTCCGACAGAACGGCCCAATACGCATGTTCAAGGCACGAAGGTCCAGGATGGGTCTGTAACCTCCCGTCTTTTTGGGAACCAAAAAGTACGGGGAGTAGAACCCCCGGTCTCTGTCGTGGGGAGGGACGACAGACACGGCCTGTTTTGACAACAGGTCCTGAATTTCCCCCTTGAGAAAATCTACCTCCTGCTGTGAGGATAGATCATTCTCCTGTATGCCTCTGAACGCTGGGGGGAGCCCGCCCGAATGGCAGAACGCACAGCTGTTCCGCCATTCCTCGTAAAACAACGTGAGAGGACATGCAGGCAGCTGTGGAGCGGCTAACATAAAACTGTGATACGCCAATTCGGCCCTCTCTGCCACCAAACCCACCATAAAGGGGAGTTTGGCCCATGGGGGGGCCCTCTATGAAACGGCTGAGTTGTTCCTGAACGCACCAGGCCCGTTGTCCGAGCTCCTGGGGTCGTCCGTGAACGCATATCCGTTGTCCGAGCCGACATGGCATCACTTGAACGCACCGTCATGCTCCGGCTCGTCACAGTCTCTGACAACATGTTGTCCCCACTGCTATTAGATCCACCCGTGGAATCAATAGCGGGAGAATGAATAGGAACGCTCAGCTCAGCGTTACGGTACACGTGAAAAAGAGGGACGCTTTTTCTTTTGAAGTTATAAGTCTCATGGACCGAGGCAGCCTGCTCAACTCAGCGCTTAACACCGCCAGGAGCTGCCAACATCGGCATCAGCTGCGCTGGTGCCTCTGCCGTTTGACAGGGAGACAGCCCGTGTTAACCCGGCCATTCTACTACAACGGTGCGGGTTAAGTGAGCAAAAAGCCAGCTGGCCAATGTTACGGTCGGGGCGCGCGTGGCACGTAACAACCGTTCTATTGATCGTCTTTAACCCAGCTTTGTCGTGCCGGCATGAGGCATGATCGCATTCACCGCCGTAATTGCAGGCTTGGCGGTGAGAATCATCGCTAGTCAGCCGGCAAACGCGCTGTGCTGGCTCGACCGTGAGAGGAATACAGTGTCGGTCAGCAGCGCGGGGAGCAAGCCGTTCAGTCGCTACAACCATCAGAGAGTGTTTATCTCTCACGCATCGCTGCCGGTTGTAGCGCACAGATGAGGGGAGAACAGCAGAGTCTTCCCAGCTGGAAGAAACAACAGTACTCCGCTCTGCTGAGTCTCTCTCAACGGAGGTAGAGGGTGTGTTGTGTGCGTGTGCTTGTGTAACTGCGACCCGGGGGGCCCATGTCCGGGACCCGCCACAGGGGTGAAACAGTGGAGCACATATCAGCGGGTCGCCAGTTAATGCAGCGGGGGCTGCACCGGTCGAAGCCACACAGAAAGCCGGGGGCATGGAGGGGGTGGAAGGGGAGGATTTTGCTCTTTCAGTGGTGTAATATGTTTTAATAAAAACATTTTTACCTTGAACACAAGCATAATGACCCACAGTAGCACAAGCAGAACATTTGCATACACAACCCTGATAACCATATGAACAATAACGGGGGAGGGCGGCGAGGAAGCCTGCCTGCGTCGTCCTTCCCGCCAACAGTCACTTGGTCGGCTGCTGTGCGCCCCAAGAGCCGGATAATCTCAGCTTGGGTCTTCTGATGCTGCGCGCTGTGGGACGAGCCGTGTTGGGGTGGCCCTGGTGGGGCTGGCTGCGGGGTTGCTGAGGGGGTCGCGGGGGTGAATCCCTTGCGCTGGCGACGCTCTCTCCTCATCGCCGTTGCGTTATGGCGGGGCAGCTTGTCATCCCTCTTCACTTTTGCAGTGGCAGCGAGTGGTAGATGACGGCTCAGCTACACTTTCTCCTCCTCCAGCCTCTTCAGCCGCTGCGTCACCGTAGTAAGGGAGCCAAAGAGGCTGTCTGGTGAGACGGGTGCAGACAGAAGGTCCTCTCGGTCTCTTCTGGGGAGGGCGGTGAGGCCCAGCCAGACGTGGCGTGAGCCGACGACAGACAGGGACATCACCCGTCCTGCGGCAGTAGCGACACCCTGGATCAGGTTGTTGATCGGACCGACGGCATGGCCGAGATACTCCAACGTGTCGGGGGAAGGGGGGGCGTCACGCAGGATCGAAGCCGCAGTCGCGACGCCCAGCACACCCAAGTTGTTCGCTGCTGCGGCCAGCTGCGCGCCCAGCTGGAATATTTTATCAAAATCCGGCTTTCTGTGCTGCTTTGGTTTTCAGCGGCTCCTGCCACGGCGCCTTGACACATTGCCATATGTCAGGAAGTGCCGGGGAGACGAACGCAGGTTGGGGTGGATGAGCCGGGCCGTAGAAACCTTGGCGGAGGCAGCTAACAGCTCACTGGCCAGCAAAGAAGGCTGAAGCCGAGCCGGCCAGCAACGCTTCATCAAGCGGCACGGTGGTGGTGTGCGCCAGAGCGGCGTGCTCCTCCTCCATGGCGTACTCCTCAAACTCCCGCTGCTCCTCGTCACTCTCGTCGAGGGTTAAGGCGAGTTGATTGGCGGTGGAAAAGAAGTCAGCTCGTTGTTGGCGGCGGACACGGGGAAGTTTTCTACAGCATGGGCAGGCCGGGCGCCGCTCAAGCCCGGCGATGGCGTGCTGCCTGCCAAGGCACAGAAGGTGCACAGAAGGTGCGGGTCTGCTGGAGCGAGGAAACCGCTGGGGCAGGCCCTGCAGTGTCTCATCTCTTCTAGCGGCGACTCCATTCTAGGAAGTGGTTGTGTCAGTGGGCACTCGCCGATGCTGCTTATATACCCATCAAAGAGGGCGGGTAAGGTAGGCATGTCCTATTGGCCGGCTATGTACATGCAAATTTTTCAGTGGGCCATCGCGTGCACGCAATTGGAGGAGATTATACCCATAGAGTCCAGCAGAGGGCGAAGCCTGTGTGAGATATAACTAAAACTAAAACATCTTCATAACTTTAACTCTGTGGCTCTGGATGTTGGAAACACTGTCATCACATTTTGCCAGGGAGCACAGATGCAGCTTTCTTTGTTTCAGGAGCTCACTGAACCCCTTAATGCCGCAACCACATTAGGTGTAAGGATTTAAATATTATCTATATATTTTTTTTATAATATCACAGAGCCATGAGTGTGTTTGTAAATCCAGTTTGATGCTCTAAAATGAGCAGTGTTGGGTAAGGGTTACTTTAAAAGTAATCAAAGTACGTTACTGCGTTACTTTTTAAAAAAAAGTAACCAGTTACTTTACTGCGTTACTCCCTGAGTAAAGTAACTCAGTTACTTTAAAAGTACTTCCAACGTTACTCCCTGAGAAAAGTAACTCAAGCACTTTTAAAGTACTTTTGAGTATTCTACATTTCCTATTGGGCAATGGACCACAGGGCGCTAAGCCTACATTTTTTTGTCTCCAAAATTAAAGTTATGGACCACTTGCCCTTCACTGAGATCCAATTCTCCCATCACAGCCGTCACTTTGACCAGTAGAAACACAGAACGATCTGCTGCCGTAGACAACTGTATGACAACAACACCCCAGCGTTTTTAATATTTCCTCTAGGGATGTTACCACACAGAGTAAAAGGGGGAAATGATGGTGTGAAACAGCAGAGGCACTTTGTCAACCCGCTGAGTTAACGTTACTGTCATTAGCATCAAGCTAGCAAACAATGGTACATCCTCACGGTCGGACATAAAGTAATAACATTAACAAATAGCGGCGGGGCTTTTACTCACCACAACTGCAGAGGCTCCCAGCTTCATTTGAAACAAACTACATTATAGACGGTCCGTTATTTATTAATCCCTCTGTGTGTTTATATATTTACTTTTTATCCGCTCCATTGTCTTTATAAAGTTAACATATCGCACCGTCATTTCAAACTCAACACTTGTTTCAAATTAAAAGCCCCTTATAACATCGGCTGAGAGAATCCCTCCATTTTCTAAATAGGCTTTTATTCTGAA
>NC_065512.1:39025945-39032730 GCF_006386435.1 Epinephelus moara
TCATTTCAAACTCAACACTTGTTTCAAATTAAAAGCCCCTTATAACATCGGCTGAGAGAATCCCTCCATTTTCTAAATAGGCTTTTATTCTGAAACACTTGTCAGAACTTCCTGTGGAAGATACAGTAGCTTGACAGTTTACGTATGGCGCTTCAAATGTAGCTCCTGCCATCTTCTGAGGCTTTTAGGTGACTACAACAACATGTCGGCTGGCACATGAACAGACACAGTTCTGGCAGTGACTCAAATAATAGTGAAAGTAATAAAAATAGGACAAGAATAATCCGATGACATCACACACTCTCACATGAAAGACGACCGGGGATAATTGGTGAGTATCAGCGTGTAGCGTGTACCAGGCATAATGCAAGTCCTGAGTCTGAAATATGTCTGTCAGCGAGTCCTACTCCACCTATTTAGACTCCACCGTAGACAACGGCAGCATTTCTCCGACCACGTAGCGAGCCACAAGCTCCGTGGCTTCTTTCAGACTGATAGGTTTAACGTTATCTCCGTTATTAGAACCAAACGACAGCCGTTGCTGTTAGAGTACTTTGATTACTTAGTTGTTGTTCAAAGGAAAAGATATGAATAAACAAATAGTTAAGTACAGCACGTTCACTGTGCTTGGTGCGCCATTGCTCCATCTCCTTAGACAAATGCCCAAAGTGCAGCGCTGTGAGTGTGGTGCTCTGAATAACTGTTTGGTATATTCCAGCAGTGGTAGAAATTTGCAAACAGTGCAGTTTGTGCCAATGTGGGCTTTGGCTTCCTATAGTCTGAATGCTGTCCCTAATTTACAAACATTTATGACCTAAGGTTTAAATTGCGGGCTACAAGTCTATCAATAAGTCTGTAAAGCTAATCTCTGCAGATATGCTAATAGCTAGGATCTGTACTTGGCTTATTGGCGGAATTTTGCGATTTGTGTGAGTTCGGTTTCAGTGGTAATTCTTGCAATATTCCATCACACATTGGGCATATTAGCAGTGATATGAAAATGCACCTGCTGGTATCCTGATTGTAAATGCCTGTGTAACACCTTGTACTAACTGTATGTGACTCAAGCAATTGTCAGTTCTCTATTGGACTGTCCTAACTGCCTATGAGCGACAGCACAATGCAGTGCACCGTTTTGGGTGAAACTTTTGTTGGATGCCCTATTTCTGTTTTATTCCTATCGCTCAAGTTAAAAGTGTGACACTGGACGAAAAAGGGCAGATTCACAAGGTTGACATGTGGAGTTATCTATGATACCTCCTCCATTCACAACAAAACCTAAGTAAGTTGGCTGGAGGGAGATCACGAGGGAGCTGAATGTTTCCTCAGCAGAGCTTGCTAGCTAGCTTGTTTTACAAAGTGGAGATATTGGCATGATACAGTATGGTAGTAACAACGATACTTAGAAATGAACTGCAATAGTGTTGTTATGAATAATAAGGAAGTATGTACTAACCCATCTTTTCAAGTTGAGTTTGACACCACAGCTGCTAGGTAAGTGGTTTGTTTACATGACATGATGGAGTTCCATATTTAATATATCCAGTGTGAAAAAAGTGTCCAATGTAATGCGATGCAGCGTGACAGTCAGATGCTTGTTGTTAGGACACGGTGCAAATGAAGCCTGTGTTGTACACAGTATATTTTCTCTACTGTTATGCCTCCGCACCAGAAGAGCCGTGGCTAGAGGCATTATGTTTTCAGGTTTTCCATCATGCCTCAAAACAAGTTATTTAAATTTGGCACAAATGTCCACTTGGACTTAGCGATGAACTGATTATTTTTTGGTAGTCATAGGTCAAGGTTGCTATGACCTTGTCTGTCCCATTCTCGTGAATGCAATATCTCAAGAACAGCTTGAGGGGATTTCTTCAAATTTGGTATAAATGTCTATTTGGACTCAACAATGAACTGATTAGTTTTTTGTGGTCAAAGATCAAAGGTCAGGGTCACTGTGACTTTGTGAATTTGGCACATGTTCACTTGGACTCAATGAAGAATTGATCAGATTTTGGTGGTCAAACATCAAGATCAATGTGACCTTGTCTCATTTTTATGCATGCAAGATCTCAAGAACATTGTGAGGGCATTTCTTTAAGAGGCAGACACAGAGGCAGAACAACTGAGATTAAAGGTATCAGCAGCTCTCGCTGGAGCAAAAACACCACCCTCCAACCTCACCATCGAGGAAAGGAAGGCCCTGGCATCACTGAGGAAAGACTGGAACATCACCATCTTGCCAGCAGACAAAGGGAGATGCACAGTGGTGCTGAAGACAGCGGACTACCATGCCAAAATCACTGCTCTGCTCAGTGAAACAGCCACATACGGAATTTATTCAGATTTGGGCACAAATGTTCAATTGGATTCAATGATGAACTAATTTTGGTAGTCAAAGGTCAAGATCACTGTGACCTAGTCTACTGCATTTTTGTGAATGCAGTATCTCAAGAATACTGTGAGGGAATTTCTTCAAATTCGGCACAAATGTCCACTTTGATTCAACAATGAACTGATTGGCTTATGGTGGTCAAAGGTCAAGGTCAGTGTGACCTAATATCTGTCTCCTTCTCGTTAACACGATATCTCAAGAACACCTTAAGAGAATTTCTTTAAGTTTGATACAAATGTCTACTTGGACTGAAGAAACTGATTAGAATTTTGTGGGCGAAGATCAAAGGTCAAGGTCAGTGTGACCTCACAAAATATGCTTTTAGACATAAGTCAAGAATTCATATGCAAATTATTTCAAAACTTCATGGTGCAGTCTCTCCTTCATTGTCTATGGAGCAGCTCCAGACTTTATACCCTGGGACATCAGAAGTTTGAGGCTCACTTCTCTGCTTTCTGGCTTTGAGAGAGTCACTCATAATTACAAATATTGACTGAACTTTACTCAGCCTTTGGAAATGGCCATAATAAAATAATGTATATGTTAATTATGGCAACATTTCACACTCATGTCTTATATGATAAAATAATGAAGTGATGACATGTTATATCCAAAAGGTCAAAGGTCAACCTCACCGTGGCATCATAATGTTCTTTTTCAAAATCATATCTCAGGAACAGAAGGGGAAGTATTTGTTCAGATACTGAATTGATGACGCTAATCTTAACTATCCACCTTGAAAATGTGCTGATTGTAAAGATCTTCTGTTCTGCTGGGGGGACAATAGGTGTGAAGCATCCATGTTTTCACAAACATGGATGTAAACTGTTAGAGAAACTTGATTGGTGCACAGAAGCATACAACCACAGGGCGGTAATTCTAGTTTTTGACCCCCAACCTTTAAATTCAATGTGTGCCTTTGCCCAGGAGTTAGGATTATCCTTGCTTGAAAATGTAGGGAACTTTTCACTCTGAGGTAGAAGTGTTTTTAGTTTTAAGTTAACTTTCTGTGTGATCTCTAGGATTAACTCTGAGCTGCCTGATAAATGCAGGCCCAAATCTTATTTTTACCAGCTCCACCAAATTCCATTTCACTGGTGACAGAAAATAAATAGGATTTTGGCTGCCTGCATGCCACAAATTTCCATGCCAGCTGAATGAGGAACACTGGAATGCTTCAATGTCACAAAGGATCACATCAGTCCTTCCAGTGGATGATTTTGGGTTGTGGCTGGTGGTGGCAGTGGGTGAAGGCGGGTCACCTCTGATGCTGGTTGCCGGTCTGGCTGCTGTCCATCTCTCTGGCCGAACTTGTGTGTCAATTCCAACCCCCCACCTCCACCTCCACCTTCTCTCCTCTTTTTGCTCTGTGCCCTCCAGCCAGACCTCCATCTTCCCCCAGGACTCTGTGTGCCCGGCCAACCCCTCCAGCCCTGCTGCAGGCTGGGCAGAATGACAAAACCATAGCAGGGCCTTTGGCTAGAGAGTTGGCAGAATCTATGAGCTCCCAGCAGACCACAGCAGACCCTAGCAGGTCTCAAATCCTGCTGCTGTGAGAAAGAAACAGAGAGACAGGCGCAGTGCACAGTGTGAATGGAGAGTATGACATATAAAGGGAAGAGGCTAAAGAAAGGAGAGCGGGAGGAAATAAGAAAGGAAAATCCACAAAAAGATGTATGTACTGTATAAAACATCTAACAGGAGGCAGTTGAGAGCCACCAGTCTGTCACAAATCAATTAAGAATGATAAGTAACTTCTCATTCAAGCAGCATTTTCAATTTTCAAACTCTTTAAATAATAAATTCTGGTGCCTTGCTGAGTTATTCCACATAGTGCAGGTTGGGCCCAGCACCGTGAAGCGCAGGAGCATCCTCCCACTCTGCTCTACTGTGACTATCGTGATGAGACTTGGTGGAGGGGAGCCTCTTTGAAAACCAGCTCAGCTCCACAGAATTTGGGGTCACTGAATAGAAGATGGCTTCTGGGTGAGGTCATAAAATACAACCTCAGAACTATTTTTCTGTCGTTCCTTCCACCGTCTTTATCCCACTTGCTGCTGCTTTTAGTTGTCATTCTTTCTGTATTTCTTTTTGTGTTTGGTCATATGCTATATAGTGTATTGCTTTTTTACCCCCTGATCTGGCTCTCTACAGTATGAACATGACTTCCCAGACTATGAGTTTATTTAAGTGTTTGAAGATGATCTTATTTTGTTTTATTGCATGGCTTCTATCGCTTATATCTTGCAGTGCCTGTTCAGTATTTATTCACTTGCACTCATTCTTATGCTCCATCCTGTCATACCTTCTCTGGCTGTCTGACCTGATCCTTCTGCCTTTTCCCCCCTATTGCCATTTTCACTACAACATTCTTTTTAAGCCCTGCTTTATGCTTCACATGTCACTATCTATTCAGCCATCTATCTGTTCTTTTCTGTTCTACTCCTTTTTGTTTTTCTCTTCTTTGTGCTTCACTTGTCCCGGATTTGCCTGTTTTTCATCTCTGTTTCAACATTTTGACTATTCTGCAGAATAACAAAGATGTCACTCCAGGACACCTGAAGAAAAAACGACAGAAAATGAGTATTCAGAAAGAAACCAGGTTTATGAGAAAATGATTATTCAAAAAGAAACCAGGTTTATGAGGAAATTAAAGCAGAGTCGCCCAAATCTCAACCATTATCAGAACTGTTTTATTACATAGTATAGCACACAGCTCTTTGCCTGTATATATAATGCTCTCCTATTTACATACTGGGGCTTTTCTTTAGTCAGTGTTGATTCCATGTGGTTATATGCTTCTGTGCAGGCAGCAGCCATGGCCTCATTATGGTTTCAGGTTGTGTGGCTTTCCCTCTGTATGTACATAATGTATGTACGTCTCATTCTTTTAATCGCAGTATCTCAAAACAGCTTACCCAGCTGGCCACCAATGTCATTAGACTTTGATATTTGGTTGAATTTCGGTTGTAATGACCACCAAAATTCAATGTCAGGACAATGTCTTATGCAAACGTCAATTTGATGTAGAACATTGATGACAGATCACATTAATATTTAGTTGGTTTAAGTTGTGTTCTCGAGTAACCAAACTCTAACGTCTTACAAACCTCATTAGAGGTAGAACAATAACATTAGGGCAGCGGAAACAAAGCCCAACATCTGCAAAACACCATAATATTGATGGCCGTACAACATGAAATTAAAATGTTAGACATTTAAAATATCGTCAACATGATTTTCATGCCAAGCAAAATTAAATATCCATCAAATGTAAGAGTCCAATGTCTTTTTGATGCCATATTGATGTCAAGTGCCAGCAGAGAATATATATAAAATAATTACCATATGAGTTCTTGTGAGGTCACAGTGGCCTTTGACCATCAAATTTTATTCAGTTCGTCCTTGAAAGGTACTTTATTCTTTACCGCTTGGGACTTGATAACCTTGATGTCAACCCATTGTTTAAAAAAGCTCAGTAAGGTAGAGTTCATGTTATCATATCTGTAAAGCACACGTCTATTATGTAAATTCATCACATATGAAATGAAGCTTCAAATGTGACATTACATGTGAAATAGTTGTATGTACATGCAAAAAGACATTGCAACATTTTACACATGAAATATGTTTGCCATTTTTGCCTACATTACATGAATTTATCGCACAACACATTTGCCACATTTTGTGCAATTTGGGCATAGAAAGTGTTCTTTTACTTCTACTGTTTTTCTGTTTTCACATAGGACACACACAGGATAAAAAAGCTGAGTGACTGCATGCACCTGCAAGACTGATTTCTCTTATGGTCAGAATGTACCTCTCTGGGCCACATAAATGAATTTTGTCAGTGTCTTTTCTAGTTTAAGAGCAGAGAGAAACTGGGAATGACACACAACATGTCATGCATGTTGTACAGTTTCTATGATGTTCTTCAACAGATGGATAAACTGAAGCACATAAAAATCATAAAGTTTTGACATGGAAATCTGTTTTCATGTGGATGTACAATATTGATATCGAGCTGCATATTACAACTGAGTCGCCTCCAGGAGGTCAAAGACAATATATTTGCTTGTGTGATGCCTTTCCACTAGTGCCTCCCTTTCAAATGGTAATCAGGCTGAAAGTCAGTGACTCTTCACCCAGTGCTGTACTGTGTGTGTGTGTGTGTGTGTGTGTGTGTGTGTGTGTATGAGGGGTGAAACGTATCAGCGAACACACACACAGTGCATTCACTGCATACTTGATACGTGTACATTGCGTGTGCAACCATCACCGTGTACTTGCTTCACGTGCACTGCGCGTGCATTCACCGTGTACTTGTTACACATGCAATGCGCGTGCAATGCCTGCACACGCCTAGACGTGTGGTTATTAGACGTGCGTGCGT
>NC_065512.1:39032862-39060229 GCF_006386435.1 Epinephelus moara
GCTGGACTTGACTGCAGGGCACGAACTGAGAAAGGAGATCCGAGCGAGCGACAGTTTGGCTCTGGGAAGCGGAGCTGCTGTAAAGTGCCCGACGAAGCCACCTTTATTGCATTCACAGCCGGGAGGGGGGGAGAAGACAGCCAGCGTAGGCGGAGAAGTTCCGGGGGTAGGGTGGAGGTTAGTTAAGGATCGGGGAATTAGGAGTGTCCTCCCGCTTTCCAGCTTTGTGTGTGCGGGCGTCTGTCACGCTGTCAGCCGCTTGGTGTTCCAGCGCTGGAACCTCCACTGCATACGGCCGGGTCAGACCAGCGCCACAAAGAGGGTGGAGGGTCTCGTTGATCCAGCCAGTTAAGAGTTTGTTTTAAAGTATGACATCTTAAGTGTTTGTGTTTGTATTTGCAGTCCTGTCAGTTATAACAGAAAGCACCGCATGGAGCGAGGTTTTTGAGCACGCTCGGCTTACAGTCTGTAGAGTGCACATCTTTAAAAAAATGTTTGAAAGAAAAGTAACCAAAAATAAGGTGTCATATTGAAGATTTCGTTTGAACGAAATATAATTTGAATTTTGAAACCTGTTTTGTTGACTTTTTTGTCATAAATTACTTTTTTTTGGACTTCAAACATTTTTCTCAGCGCATTATTGACGAGTTAAGCCAGCCGCCGCCTGTAGAAAATGGTTCTACACACAATAAAGCCTATAGTTTGGGAAAGTATAACACAGAAGTCTGCTGGTTTTAATCCGCCCGTACCCTATCCGCTATTAATTACCCTAATAATTAAAATTGAATGACCCAAATCCGTGGATATCCGGAATATCTCTAGCCTACTTTACGTCATCCCAAAACTGAATGTCCCTCAGGCATATAGGCTTTTTACAGCAGGAATAAAATATAAATCTAGATAGTAAGGAAAGACTTGACAAGACATCAGCATGAACAACACTGAGTGTTCCCCGCTCTCAACCTGGCAGCGAAAGTTCGAGTGAATTTAACCCATTTAAACCCATTTAAGGATGTCTGAAAAGCTGTTTCCATAAACAGTCAAATTTGCAAAAGGGCAAAATGCGAAAAATGATGATTAAAAACATACAGATGGAGGTTTGCAGCATTTAGGATCCAATTCAATAAAAGGCTATATATTCACAATTAGGCTGTTGTAGCCTATATATTATCTTAGTTAAATATTTTTAAACCACAGCCAGACATCGAGGGTGGTCAGTAGCTCTGATTTGTGAGGATAAAATAAAGATTAAAAAAAATCATGCGTGTGTATATGCAGGCTTATGTCTGCAGCGACTTGATTCATTCATTCATTCCACTCTTGCGAAGCACACGCACACACGCCTGCCTGCACGTGTAAACTATGGAGACAGACAGTTTGCCAAAGTAATTTGACACGTTCAGGTGTTAATGATGTGTTCATGCACTGTGTGTGTGCGAGATTCACACGTGTAGTGTATGTGTGGCGTTTGTAACGCGCTGTGCACGCGTCCTGAAAAGACGTGTGAGCGCGTCATGTGAGTGGAGCGAACAACGCCTGCGCGTCATGTAGCGGGCGTGCGTGTAACACTCGTGTCTCCATAGTAACCCTATGTAGGCGTGCGCTCACGCGGTTTGATTAGATCTGATGTGTCCTAAGTAGGCGCAAGTGACGCGTTGTAGTGTGGTTGGGTGAAATGTTTGACCCCTCATAGTGTGTGTGTGCGTGCGTGTGCCTGTGTGTGTGTGTGTGTGTGTGTGTGTGAGAGAGAGAGAGCATACTGACACATTTACAGTATGTACAGCATGTAGTATGTAGCTGTCAAAGGAATACATTAGTGTTTCACATTTCCAGAGGTGAAAAATCAAGCTTCAAATCTTGAGGGGCATGGGTGAGTGTGTGTATACAGTATGTACTCTATGTTTTTTCTCTTGATCAAGGGTAAGCTAGAGAGGTAGCCTGGAGACAGAGACCTTACTATAAAACTGTAATGTCAGTAGTACTTTCTGCCAAGCCAGCTCCCAAAAGCTCCTCTGCTCTCCAACCTTATCTTTCTCCTTCAGCTCCCTCTGCTAAACTGCAACCTTCAAGTCCAACTTCATGTAGACATGACGCATGTCAGCCTGTCAGTCTGGTTGTGAACTCCAAACTCACCTCTTCCCCCACCCATAAATAATTAGCCCAAGGTCAAGGTTTAAAGAGTTTAATCATCCAATTTACTTGGACTCTGAAAATGGGGCAAGAACAAACAGCCTGATTAGCCTCGAGCATCAGTTGAATGTTCCCTCTCCTCCCTTAATCCAGCGGGGCTATGAAACGTGCCTCTTCTGATCAGTGACAACTGAGTGACAGCTGGCTGGAGATTGTACAGTACATACGCAAACATACGCATGTACGCACTTCTTCACAAAGGCATTCTTTTTCAGTGCACTCTCATACAGACTCTTCTAAAGCAACCTTTAAACTACAGAATTAGGGTTTTAGGCACGTTTTGCCCCAAAACGAGGGCAGATGTGGTGTGTAATTTTCCCTCATCAGATTTCCACACTGGCCTCAGCCAACAAGGAGTAATTTGTTGCTCCTTCTTTAGCCGTTACCAAAAAGAGGAAACTTCAACTTGGCCCATCAGAACGAATCCCATCAAATCAAACCGACCTCCAGCCGACCATTTGTACTCCCTATGTCCCGTCTCAGTGCGCCCCCCACCCCGCCCCCCTCATTCGCCCCCCTCATTCGCCCCCCNGCCGACCATTTGTACTCCCTATGTCCCGTCTCAGTGCGCCCCCCACCCCGCCCCCCTCATTCGCCCCCCTCATTCGCCCCCCATCAACAGGGCAATCACTTGTGTAAACCTGCTTAAGATAATTGAATGTTTTTCTTTGACATTCATCCATGTCATTTCTCAACTGCCAACAGGAAACATATCTCTTCTCCCATCATGCACAGTGTCAGGAACAGGCTTGCTGTGATCAAGAATGTAGATTATGGACAAAGTAAAATTATGTTCTGATCCGTCAGGGAATCCTGAGATTGTTGTTATGATTCTGTCAATACAGGATCTCAACATTTCCTCACAGAGGCTGTTAATCGTAGCCAACATTATCAAGTATTTTACGAGAAGATGAGAATGTACAAAGGCAGGGAGGAGGGCAGCTTACAGCTCTGAGCTAAGGTCCTGTCAGAATATGGGGAGTTGATATCACAGATTATTTGACACACAATAAAACTGAAGTCAACGTTAATGTAACAGGCTGATAGATAATTACACCTTGGGTTTTATTGGCTACATTGCTAAAAAATAGGTCCGAAGAGGAAAAAAAAACAAAACAGGCAGTCTGTGGATCAGACATGTAAACTTCAAAATTACAACCTAAACTGTTAATATCCATCACATTTTACAGCCCAACATCCTGGTTCAACTTTGACCTCCTGTACTTGCCTTAGTTGTGTGCACTCGTGGTTTTCAAGTGCAATGGTGGATAAGTGCAACATATTCTCAAAGAATGGTTCATATGATATCCTCAGAAAAATGCATGTACAACAGTTCATATGATATTCTACAAAGTTACGGGGGTTAGGTTTAGGCAAGTAAAGTTACAAAGGTTAGGTTTAGGAAAAGAAACATGGTGAGGACATATTTTAAATTCAAAGTTCACACAAATGTGGACATGACTCCAACAGAGTCCCAGGCGAAAGTCTGTTTTTTTTGTGAGCCATCCACCTCCTCAACCTGCCTCCTTGCAAGCACTCGAGACTGCTTCCTTGTTTACTGCCTATAGCGCATTGGTCATGTGATCGCAGTCTTTTAAAATACCTAGGGTATGTATGAATTTGTGTACATTGTTTTTCGTAGGAAAACATATGAATATAATTTGTCAGAACAGCCTGATAAGTGATATTTTGTGTATGCTCACTTTTACCTTTACCATCCAATAAAGTCCTCAAGATAATCTGGCTATACTGTTGCCTTGTTTACATGTGTAAAGATATGTATTTATAATTGCAAGGTCAATCATTATTTTTCCTCTACAAACTTTTTTTTTCTTTACTTCTTCTGACCATATTAAACCTCAATGTTTAACTTGTGAAGTGAAAATGCTTTCATTTGCCGCAAACTAGACTGACATTTATGGGCTGTGTCCATCAAAGGCCAGCATAGAAATTGTGAATTCTGAGCCAGTACCAAAGTTTAAAGAAACAATTTGGCCAATAGCCAATACCAATGTTTTTTTTCTGTTTTATTAATTCCCTCTTTTGGGCCAGAGGAACAAAGAAATGTTCATTATGAAAACATTTTTATTGTTTTAAACTCATTCAGACATTCATTACACTACCCCAATTTCAGTCAAAACATTTGTGAAACAACCTTCAAAATAACCTTCTATTTTTTTAAAATAACTGCTTGAAAAGCCATAATTATAGATAACATGAGAATATATATATCATAATTTCCTCTCTAATATACATTTTTATATTATTGTAAAAAAAATCAACAATTTTTTTCCCTTTAAACAACTACATTTTTTCCACGTTTCTCGCCAACAGCTACATTTTACAAGATAACATTTGAACACATCATTTGAACATTATAGTTTACCTTTGCTCAATTCTCCTTTTTATGGAGGAGTTTGAAATGTTTCATAATGTAACTCAATGCCAGGCAGCAACCTCCAAGGCTGAAAAATTAAGCCAATGCACAAGTGCCAAAAACAGCAGTTCCTCGCATGGCCACTTGAGGCTAGTTCTAAAATCGAGTAAATTCCCATAGACTCCCATGTTAAAACTTTACAGCAAAGATGAACATGTTTACAGCCTGGTTTTGGTCTCTATAGTTAATTTTATCATTCTTTACAACTATAGGGGGTGAATTTATTTTATAATCACCAGTTTACATTTTTATTAAAGAGGCAACAGATAGAATTCATTGTTTTTTTAGCTTGGCGCCACCTAGCGTCAGTGGTGTTGCTCGCACTGTCGCAGTGACCAAATTGACCGTGGTGATCAGAGATAATCAATAAAATGTAGGCTGTAAAGCCACCAGTATACCTCTATGCTTATGTAGAATGAGAAGGTATGTGGACACTATTCTAAATAAATGAGTAAAGAGACCGAGCAACAATTATCAAATTTATCTGAAGAAAAAACAAATAGTAATGCAAATAATTATACCAGAATGCACAGTACCAGTACAAACAACTCAAAGTAAATTATACCAATATGCACAGTATCAGTACAAACAACAGTAGACACATAGGGATAATGTATAGTGAGCCGGTGACAGTTGAAAAAAAAAAATAACTCCATTCCCCTGTGGGGAGTTATTTTTCAACAGTCACCGGCTCACTATACATTATCCCGCTTAGAACATGGCTTACTACTAAAATATTCAAATGTGACAACTGGCATCAATATTATTAAATTGCTGGCAGAGTGTATTGACAGAGGAGAGGCGTTCACCAGACAAACTGTGGCCGTTTTCTGGAGTGGAGGAGAGCATTTTACTCCACTTCTCCCGATTGGAGATGCTGGGTGCCCAGTAGCTGCGAAGGCTGCCCTCACATTTATGGCCAGTGACCGACATGATCTCCCTGCTCTCCAGGCCAGCTTGGGAGAGCTGTGTGGACTAACGTTAACTGATTTTGATGCTCTGTCGATAGCTGCCTCCGTGAGAAGACAACAGAAGGAAGGGGGGATATCACTGTCCGAGGGCTGAATGGCAGAATGGCAATAAGGATGTCAGCCGACCAACACTCACTACCCGGTCCCTGGTTGCGGCGATTTGCGATGCTGGCCAGCTAGGAGTTAACTAGCAGCCAGTACAGTACAGTCCTCTCTCATCTAGCTAACATTTAGCCGTGTTACCTACTGATCCATTAGAAAGAAAGCTAGCTGGACATCAGTTTTGAAGCCTCTTTGATCACAGAGCTCCCTCCATCTCTTGAACACCTGACTGAGGTTTACTCGTTTTTCCTCTTCTTTTATCACTCTCCTTTTTGCTTTTCTTTGCCTCCTCAGACAGAGGAGCTTGTTTTCTTTCCCTAGGCCGTTTTTCACTTGTTTCCAAATTTTGTCCGTCTGCCATTGTGCTCGTGACTCAACTATGTCATGCCCAACTCCTCATAAGGACCAGCTCCAGTCCTGATTGGCTGACCGACCAGTTTCGCAGTACATGACGCGTTTCCTGTTGTAAAGCAGTTTTTTTCCGCGAAACTTCGGCACCGGTGGCAGACGCTTATTGCAAAGATTGCAAAGCCACTAAGTGACCCATGTAAATGCTGATAGTCTGATTTTACTGTGGCCACTACCCTGTGCAACCCACATTATTTTCATAATGATATATTTAGGAAACAATTCTATCTGTTGCCTCTTTAAGGCCCAAAGTTATTTAAGGATGGGTCCGATAGAGTGAAAGGCTGTCTGTGAGTCGTCGCAACAGTCTGTGAGTCAGATCCACTTCTTGCATCTCCACAGCTCCAGCCTCTTGTCAAAACATGGTCATGTCTGGCTCCAAAAAACAAAACAAAAAAAAAACAGTTGAAAGACAGCCAAAATGCAAAAATGGCAGTCCACAAACAACAGTTGATACTTTATTTTTCGTCTGTGCTCAATGCAACCTCCATCAGCTGTTGATTCTAGCAACTGGCTGCCAATAGCTAATAGCTAGCTCTCCTTCTGCCAATGTCAACACAAATTTATTGAATGTAGCATTATCAGTGAAACAATATGGTGCATCCTCTGATGTGTTGAAAGTGAGTTTACTGCGTCCTTTTGTCTCGAAGGAGTCCTGGAGAAGATCTCTGTTCATCTCAAACATGGTTTTGTTTTGTCCCTGGGACACTGAGACACTGTGATGCTTGAGCCCTGATTTTTCGCAAAATTGACGGGACACAACAAAAAAACATCAGCAACTGCCGTCAGTGAATGTCCTCTTATTTGCCGATAGTAATTAACAGGCAAATATCAGTCAGTACTGATGTGCAGTTAATGAGTCAGTGCATCCCTATAAAAACTCTAACAGACTGCATCGCTGATGGATCTGAAAAATGTATTTACCTGAGTATTAACGATTGCCTTGCTTCTCATAGTTAATCCAATCTACATTTCTATCAATGTCTTCATTTACCATTTTTAGAGAGCAAAATTCTGCTGCCTGTTTTAAAACATCAGACAGATGCACAAGCACTGAAGACAGGACAGTAAGCTGAGACTCTGATTTCATTCCTGTTTGCCCTCATGCTGCACATAAAGCAATTTGCTGGAAGGTTATGTTGTTAGCTACATAGGTGGCATGAATGTAAATTTGTTTTGACTCAGATCTGAGAAGAATCTCAAGAACTGTTTCTTTCACAGTTTTAAAAGTTTATTAGATTTTACTTTTTTTGTGCATAAGAAATGAAGATTGAGATTCAAACTGATCTCACAGAAATACGTGAAATGACCACGACCTCTTAGCACCACATTCCGTGGTGGCAGCACGTAATGTGTTGAAATTATGTGCCGGTACCACGGAAACAATGCCAATGTAAAGTCAATTAGGATCCTTTGTCGTGCTGTACACACGAATTCCCTGGTTCAACAACGTCACGTTGACCTCATTTTTTCTCAATGATATCTTTAACATTCCTGTATATACACAAAAACACAAAGTGTCCATGATAACTCAAAATTATGACAGGTTAATGTCAAGGTCATAAAATAAAATGAATGTATTTTGCCAGCTTGGTAGCATAGGGCTTTAAGAGCATTGTGCTGTGGGCGGATGTGGCGCGTTCGACTACTCTTTTGTACTATCTGCCATCCGTGGGCTTCATTCCATTTCAAATTGCCACCCGTCTGTCGCAACTGAATCCAAACGCCACTATCTCTGTTAAGAAAAGTGTGTGTGTGGGGGACGTCAGTAGCATAGTGGATAATGCCTGCATCCAATGTACAGAGGCATTGCCTTGCTGCAGCGGCCACGGGTTTGAATCTGGCTCGCGGCCCTCTGCTGCATGTCCGTCCCCACTCTCTCTCTCTCTGTCTCCCCATTTCACTCTCTGTCCTGTCATTAAAGGCAAAAAGCCCACAAAAATATTCTTTAAAAAAAAAATAAAAGTGTGTGCGTGCGTGCGTGCGTGCGTGCGTGCGTGTGTGTGCATCAAATCTTGTACCATGACAATATAAACGGGATGAAGACAGAATTTCCGGACTATTATCAATCAATCAATCAATCAATCTTTATTAAGAGAGCAATTTTCATACAATCAAATGTAGAGTGTGTGTCTAAATTTTCTATTTAGACACACCATTCCACTCTGTAAATAGATTTTAAAATTTAAATATAATTTTAATATTATTTTTGCTTATTTCATTATTGTTATTATTGGTTTTACTTTTTAGTAGTATTGTATTATCTGAGGATGACTCATTTAAGTAACTATCTACAGTAAAAATGATAAAAAAAATCAAGCAAAAAAACAAACAAAACTCATTTTATACACTGGGCCTTCAAAGTGCTCTCTGAAACTAGATCTGGCATGGCTTGTGTCCAAAAAATGAAAAAAATCTAAACTTTGTCGTAGAGCTAAACCAAATACATCATTGGAAAGGTCTCAACTTGGAGAGTAACATATGTTAGTATGAAGATTCTACGTGGCTCCTGCTTTGAAATATTGACCTTGAAAAGCTGACCTTTGACCTTTGAAAGCTTATAATTCAGCAAAAAAAGGGGTAACAGACATGGGACCAACTGTTATAGAGAGCTCTTGACCTCAACTATCATGTGAGTGTAGTCAACAACTGGGGGTGCTGTCAGATAGGGGAAAATATAGATGATATTAATTTTCACCCATTTAGAAATTAGATATTTAAAATCTGACTACACAAATGTATTTACCATCCCCCTTAAAATCCACAGTGTACTCTGAATTCAGTATTAACAACTTCCAAATCCAGGAAAAACACTTATATTTTTTAAAAGCTACAGTTCCCTGGGACCGTGCCATGCAGTTTGATACATATCAGCAACATAGTTGTAGTTCTTCTGATTTGCAAAGCAGGGTTCTAAATAGGGTTGTAAAAAGATATATCTACCCAATATATCTAATATCTAGTAAAGCTGAACTAGTAATGACACTGCACCTAGATGAACTATGTTAAGAAAAAGTAAGAATGTTGTTTAATTTCAGATATTTTAGCTAGTACTCTAGAAACGGCGTTTTTGGGATGGTAGTTCTTCCGGCTTGTAAGTAGAGTTGTAAAATAGGGTTGTTAAAAGATAAATCTACTGAATATATCTAATATCTAGTAAAGCTGAACTAGTAATGACACTGCACCTAGATGAACTATGTTAAGAGAAAGTAAGGATGATGGTTAATTTCAGATATTTTAGGTTGTACTCTAGAAACGGCATTTTTGGGAAGGTAGATCTTCCGGTTGTAGAGTTGTCAAATAGGATCGTAAAAAAAAAATCTACTGAATATATCAAATATCTAGTAAAGCTGAACTATCATGTTATCATTATCATTATTATTATTATTATTATTCTTGAGGGGAAATTATGACAGAGGAATATATTTGCCGTTTTAATATCAAGAACACTTTAGTATTTTTGTGTGTACACTGCAATGTTAAAGATATCATTGAGGAAAATGAGGTTGAGGTGACATTGTTGAACCAGGGAATTTGTGTGTACACCACGACAAAGGATCCTAATTGACTTTACATTGGCATTGTTTCCGTGTTACCGGCACGTAATTTCAACCCATTATGTGCTGCCACCACAGAATGTGGTGTTAAGAGGTCGTGGTCATTTCATGTATTTCTGTGAGATCAGGTTGTTGAGATTTTAGAAATCATAACAAGATGCACATTTAATCTTCGTCTTCCTGTTTTGTGCTACTGTAGCCTTTATGTTAATCTCACAGTATTCAGTGCAGACTCATGCTATGTTGAAAGTGACACAGAAATATTGCAACATCCTTCATAGTAGTATAAAGCGGTGCATGTCTGAGAAAGGCTTTGATTGAAATTTTGGAAAAATGCAGAAGTTATTTTTTTTATTTTTTGTAGCTAACTACTGGTTTGGAAACATGCTCTCAGGTCAAGATCAACCATAGTAGAAGTATAAAAGTGATAAAGTAGTAATATGTTAGGCGTGATCTGTTTCAGAGAGTCTGGGGTCTCCCGGACCCCAAATGATCACCTGGTAAACAGTGGAAACATGGCCTTCATGTTATTAAGTAATCTACCAGGAATGTGCCCTTGCAATTATTCTATTTGCAGAGGATGAGACGGGTTGTACATTTTTGCTAAATGACCTTGCTTTTCTTCCTGTGTGAGCCCTGTGCAGCCCACCATAGCGGCCTTATTGAAACAAATGAGGTTGCTCTGATGAGGTTGTTCAGTCTGAACACAATTTCGCACTGCAAACATATAAACAGCCTTACCTCTTCTGTGGGAGCATTGCAGTCTTAGCATTTAAATTTTGTAAGACAACAAATCACAAAGGCACCAAGAGCCTGAAATATGTAGATGCTCTTTTGCCTTTAACAACACACAACATCAAACCCTACATAAAGGTTGTAAAATTGCATGTTATATTTATTTAATCTATTACTGTAGAGAGTGATAAGGCAAAACATTACTTTGAATAGAAATGCCTCCTGCTGTATTCATTATAAGCAATCATTTGAAAACATTTTCCAGCAGCGATCAATGTGGACAAAAGGACTCTCCAGATGGATGATTTGTTGGTTTAATTAACCAAGCCACCAATGGCTTCTGCAGCTATAATGCCACTGCAGGTTTGACTAAACAAACAAAAAAGAGAGAGAGACAGAGAGAGATTCAGAGAGAGAGAGAGAGAGAGAGAGAGAGAGAGAGAGAGAAAGTGGGGGCCGCAGCATTCACAGGACAAGCTGGCAAAAGCACATTTAATTGCCATTCAGCCCACTGAGGTTTCACACCACAGGTTAAGCATCAGTGTTTGACCTGACTCAACACCACTCAGCGGTTTATCAACAGGAGGTTGGAGGCAGAAAATAGAAAAAAAAAAAAACACCATTGTCTCACTTTTATCATGGAAAGCAGATGCTGAAAGTGATGTAGCCTGTAGCTGGAGCTCTCCCCTCTTTTAATTAAGGTGAGAAATTGACTGCTAAAAGCAATTTGCAGCTTCAGCCTGTCCAGTCAGATCTGCATGCTGAAATAGTGCTGCGTTTGCCGCCCTCCAACTCATTTCTCTCTCTGTCTCACCTACTCAAAATCTTTCCCCATCCCCTCCTTTACTCTTGGGCGTTGAGAAGCCTGCTTGGAAACAGTGCTAAAGATATTCAGCGAGGTGTCTCACATTTTAATTAACTCCTGCCTTCCTCTAAGAGGTAGCAAGAAACAAGTTTTACTGCCTTTGTCTCTCTCTGATGAACACAGTATGTTTCCTCACAGACTTTGAACAGAGCCAAATGAGGCCAGTTGGATGGATATGTGAATGGATAGCACTGCTGAGTGGTAAACTTTGATTTAATTGTACATGATTGTTAACCCCCCCCCCCCCCCCNGATATGTGAATGGATAGCACTGCTGAGTGGTAAACTTTGATTTAATTGTACATGATTGTTACCCCCCCCCCCCAGGCTCAGCTCGATAGCTTTTATGGTTATTGCACATTGATCGAAACAAGTTTGGAGGCTTGGAGGATGCTGTCCCTTTTTGATTGAAATATTATGTCTCCAACAGATCAATGGACATTAGTATTCTGCTGTAGTTGATGTTCAGTATACTGTATCTCCAACTGTACAGGCACGGTGTCCAGGAGGGAATCTTTCAGTAAAAACTGAGAGAAGCCTGATGGGGAGGACAAGAGGCCACTGATACTGCTGGAAGAAGGGGAGTATGGGACAGAAATAAAGGATGATCTGTAAGACATTACAGTAAGACTAAAGCTTTGTTTATACTCCGTGGTGCAGGCTTCCGCAGGCACAAGAGCTATGAGCATGCATAGAGGCATTAATGGCATTAATGCAATATGCTTTGAACAACAGGGAGTGTCCGAGTAAAACATTTTGAGGATAAGCAATAAGTCAACAAGTGTTACGAGAAGAACGTTGCCAGAAAAGTAGGCTGCCTGGCAACAGTATTAAATGCCAAATATGTTCTCATCCCCACACATTACCACTGCTTTGTAAGTTGGCCTAAACGTTAAAATATGATGTGCTAGGTGGCCTGATGTGTCAGTTTTGGACATTAACAGATGGTGTCACATTTAACTAGCCTGGAAATCCAGACTCAAATCTAGAAAGATTTTGAGTCTGGCCCTCACCGATACACCCTGCGTACCCAAGAGGCAGCACTAACCGAGGCATTTCAAATGCCGCCGCACGCAAATGGGTAGCACGATGGCCAATCAGAGCAAAAAACAAGGTGACATATTCATTGCATTAAGCCCCATTTGTTTGACGAACAGTGGGGCTAACTGATATATTATGCTTTTGCCGTATCCCGTCGGCAAAACAACAAAAACATCCTTCCTGGAAACGAAGGCTTCTGGGCAGCCTTCTGTTCCTCTCTCAAGGAAAAAGGTAAGTGTAGTTGGCTTAGTGTTTCTTCCAAAGCTAAATTAAATGGACGCGGTCCTTCAGCAGCTGCCATCTTGGCTGTTTACTTTTCGATTCCTATGGTGCAGCGCTGTCGTCATCATGTTACGCCCGCCCAGAGCCTGCCTCTGTCAGATAAACTGATCTGATTGGTCCGATTTGCGATTCAATGGGCTCTGCTCATCGGGGCCAGATTCCCATGCAGTGCAAATTCGAATTTGCTAGGGGCGGGGCATCTGGATTTCCAGGTTAACATTTGACACTTTTAATATGCATTGTGTCTTTTCAAAATACACTTCCAGTTTCGCAGGAAATGTACAGTTTCTGCGTGTTAGATGCATAGTCTTCAAAAAAACTCTTACTACTTACTACTAAAACACTTCATATGTACATTTATTTCATCAAGACATTAGGCAACAAAAGTCACTGGTTAGTTTTAGAAAAAAAAATGGTGGTTTAAGTATAGCTCTTACAGTAGGTGACATGTGTCATGTGATGTTAGTTACTACTGTAGCTTGCTACACAGTAGCACACTACTTTGTTTTTACAATAACTCTACTGACTTTTGGTTTCACACGGGAAATAAACAGTGGGCTCTTAGGCGAAAGTCTAGTGTTTGTTTGTCCCATCCACCTCACCTTTTGCCTGCTCCATAGGGCCTTTCTTGCTCTTTATACTATGGTAGTTGTTGGGAGCATCAGAAATAGCAGTGAGTGAGTAACACATCACCGCAAAAAGCGTCTTGGTGCATAGGTATGAACATCCACTGACAAAGTGGTATTCGGCGGAGTTCAGTTGTGGCTGGTAGCATCAGAAACAACAGATGTCTCTCTATGTCAGTATCTGATGCCACATCATTGACAAAGCAACAGTATTTTCTAAGTTGGCCGTGAAAACACACTGTAAACACTGACGTACTGCCAAACATTGCATTTGCGTACTGTAATTATGACTGCTGCTTATATACAGATGTCTGTGCAGGCAAACCTGCTCAGCCAGTCATCCCACCAAACTGAAAAGTGCAGCACGAGCCTGGTTACAAAAATTCAGAGACATGACCCAGTGCTGCAACAACTTTTGGAGCATTCAGCAAAGGATGGATTGCCGTGAGATTTGGTACAATAAAAATTTGCTGATGCAAGTGGGTGATTAAGTCATTTTCTGATATGTGAAGCTCAAAACTATAAACCACACATAAGCAGTCTATAGCCATGCTCTCAGAGAAGCTGTACTGAAGCACAGTGGTACTACTGGCGAAATGCTAACATGAGCATCATAACATGCTCACAATGACAATGCTAACATGCTAATGTTTTGCAGGGTTAACATTTACCATGTTCATCACCTTTGTTTACAAAGGTATGGTAAGGTAGACTTTATTTGTTGTTGTTTTTTTTGTTTGTTCATTTGTCACAGCAGCCTAATATAAAAGAGGATACAGGACAGACAAATAATAAATAAATACCTTAAAAAAAACATAAAAATCTGTACTTTGCCTGATGGATAAAATAACATATTAAAGTGCAGTGAGTTAAGTGCTACAGTGGATGGCTGTGATGTAATGTAACTGGTACTTGATAATGACAGCAGAAACAACAGCATCAACAACCACAACAGCAATACAAACTACACAGAACTGTTAAAAAGTCTAACTGCCATCGGGATAAAGGACTTCCTGAAATGCTCTGTTTTGCACTGGGTGTGTTTCAGTCTTCCGCTGCGGGAGCTTTCCAGGGCGCTCACCGTCACATGCAGGGGCTGGGAGGAGTTGTCCATTGTAGATGTCAGTTTATGCAACATTCTCCTCTCACCCACCTGCTCAACAGACTCAAGAGGGCTTGCCAGGACAGAACTAGCCTTCTTGATCAGCTTGTTTATTTTTTCCTGTCCCTTTCCGAGCCCCTCCCCCTCCAACACACAACAGAATAAAAAACAACTGATGCTACAATGCTGTCATAAAAGGTCTTTAAAAGTGGTCTACAGATCCCAAAATACCTCAGTCTTAGCAGATGTAGCCAACTTTTCCCTTTCTGTATATGGCATCAGTGTTGTCTGCCCAGTCCAGTCTGTTGTTCAGGTGAACACCCAGGTATTTGTATGATGTTACAGTCTCAATGTCCGTACCTAGGATGTTCACCTGTGTTGTTGGAGGTGCCTTTCTCCAGAAGTCGACGACCATCTCCTTTGTTTTACTGGCGTTCAAGTGCAGGTGGTTTAGCCCACACCAGTCGAAAAAGTCCTTCATGACCTGCCGATATTCCTGTTCATTCCCCTCAGACCCAACAATGGCCGTATCATCGGAGAATTTCTGTAGATGGCAATTACATGTGTTGTGAGTGAAGTCAGATGTGAACAGGGTGAACAAGAAAGGAGAGAGCACTGTCCCCTGTGGGACACCGGGTCCCAACTCTCTCCAGACTGAGGCTCAGGTTGAAGATGTGCGACAACACCTCACACCGCTGGTCAGCACAGTCCCTGAGCAGTCTGGGGCTGATGCCATCTGAACCTGCGGCCTTCCTAACACAGATCTTCTTCAGTTGTGCTCTCACCTGGTTAGTTGTAAAGATGCGGACACACCAAACCGACGTCAAAGAACTAGCGGCAACTGTTGCATCGTCTACATCTCCCCACGTCGCCCTGTGTCAGTTGCATTTGAACACACTACACAGACCACATCCGACGGCCAAGTAGCACGTACGTTCTGTGCCTGCGTAAGAGAAAATAATGCAAAAAGGGAAACCAGAAGTCCAAGGAATGCATGAGATAAACAAAGTAGCAGAGTCCTGTCAGCCGAAGGGTTTCCTATCTGTGCAGCCAAACACCGCAGCCCCTCCATGGACTATTATATCCAGACAGTCCCGGTGTTTCCTCCGCAGGCTCCACTTCACTCAGCTGCCCAACAAACCCTCTGCTTCATCCCACTTTAACCTGAATAACAAACCAGGGCTCGGTGCTCCAGTTGGATCCAAACGGAGAGCCGGGGCCTAGCTCAGAGGCTAGCAGAGGATATATATATATATATATATTTTTTTTTTTTTTTTTTTCTTTAATGAATTTGGGTCATCTTATTTTTTTGTCATTGTCAGTATGTTTTCAGTTCTTGCCACTAGTGTTTCCATTCTTCATTAGGTGATGAAGTATAAAGTTGAAGAGTATGAGTCAGCTTGCCACTTGAGTCCTGCTTGTTATATCCTATTTTGGTGAGTCTGCACCACAAAAAATCAAGCTGCATTAGTTATTGTTACTACAGGTGTACAGACAAGAATCACTGGGTTATTCATGTAAAAACATCTTGAGTGAGTATATCTGTGTGATGCTATATCTAAAGTGATGGAGCATCTTTTTTCTTTGATTTCTAGGCAGATTTATGAACATTTATCCTTGATTGACACTGGAGATATCACTGAAATAGTAAATTCCATCTGTGTGTTATTTGATTAAGAAGTTGTGCAATTTCTAACACAAATTGCATCAACTCAGTTCAAAGGGCTAGGGAGGAAAAAAATCAGAGATCATGAATATGTGAGCAAGTCGATTTTCTATTGGAAAAAAGATCTTTGTAATTCCAAGCTCATTAAATGTATATGATGAAAGAGAAGGTGAGAGGTGGATAAATAAGAAAGGAGTGGGTAGGTGAGAAAAAAAAACTGAACTGGGAAAACACTTTTACTGTCAAAGCAATGGTAGCATGAAGAAGAATGTAAAGGTGGGAATATTGTATGTGCAAAAACACAAATTGGGTGAGTGGGGGTGTTAAAGTGAAGATTAAAGGTAAAAATAGAAAGTGAGGGTGAGAAAGGCTGTTAATAAAATGGACTCAAGGCTGGGGGAAGGCTGGGCCATTGCTCGATACCGAGCAGTGTTCCCAAAACGTGTGTCCAAGAAGCATCTGACTCTGCAGCTCCAGCCGCTTGTTGAGTGATTGTCAAGGACAATTTCATCTGTTTCTAACATTTCCCCTGCTTTATACTTGTACAACACAGTCTGCATGTATTAAACAAGCCATTTGAATCATTATCAAACTGTTTATACATGTGCCTGTCAGCGTGATACTGTTTTCTCTATCCTTGTTATCTTTACCTCATCACTCCAAACAGATTGCCCTCTGTGTATTTGTCTTTTCCTTCTGTGACCAGGGATATAAACATTTTTGTTGGATTTGGGTGGCATTTCCTTAAGTACACAGTGGAGAGACACAATTCCCTTTCCCGTGAAAACACAACAAATGGGCAGAATATGGAATGTTATAAGCTTCCCCCTGCAGCTAACAACAATCAAATGTTTGGTTAAAGGGATGGAGGTTGGGGGATGACAAAGATGAAGGTTGCCCGACTCAAATCATCTGCAGGATAATTCAAAGCACACTGAATTGGCAAAAAAGTTAACAAGGCTTGTTATAAAATGAGGAAACCCACCGCAAAGGGCTCTGAGGCTCTAACTCCTGCTCGTTGCGAGTGTTTATCCGGGTGGGCCAAACAGGGAAATCAGATACCCTTTACTCTCAATCCCTGCCCTATCAATGGAACTGAGCTGCTGAACTGTGCTGTTTGCCTGGTTGCCACTCCACTCCCTGGTTTTAGTACAAGCTTGGAGGATAAACAAAATGGCGGGCATTGAGCGGATCATTTTGCCTCTGTGGCCGCTGGAAAACCGCTGCTGTTTACTCAGCACAAAGCATGTGGTGACTGTGGTGCTCCAGAGATAATGTGGAATTGGTGAATTATTCCTGAGTGTATCTGGTGTTCGAGGATGAGTTCTTCTGACATGATGGGGTTAGAGCATCTGCATCTGTTTGACCTCTGCATCTCCAAAGTAGCACAATTAAACAAAGGATATCAAATTCATAGCTCACTTCCTTCAGGGGTGAATTCTCCCAATCAGCCCCACCGGCAGAGACACCGGATGGGAAGAAGTATTATATTTTGTCCTGCCTTTGCAAAAATAAACACACACATAACCACTGATTGCAGCTCATTGAGAGTAGGTCCTCTATTATGTAAAACCTCAAAGCATGGCCTGCTGATTATGGCGACAGTGATCCCTGTATCCATTCTGGCACGGTAACAAAGAGAGGCGCTGCCTTCGCATGTGGCCAAGGGTGGCTAGCATAACCAATTGTGCTGACCAATTAAGACTGAACATAAAAGGGTGAGCATAAAAGAGTTTCAACAGAGTTTGTCTTCATGTTGGCGTTTGTGTGTTTGTGCAATTTAATTAATTACTCTTGATAAAGCCTTTTTCATGTTGTTTTATATCTGTTCTCAGCTCTGAGTTGAATGGTAATGTGGCAGTGTGGGCCTGTCAATCGGGCCCATCGTCATACTGGAGGAATCCTTCTTTTGAAGGAAACGTTCTAGAGACACCCTCTACTTACTCTGCTACTGATTGCAAAAAAGGAAGAATTGCACAAATACAAGCAGATACAATGCCAACCGGCCTACACATACACCCATTACACCTTTTCAAATA
Source organism: Epinephelus moara (assembly GCF_006386435.1). Taxonomy (NCBI): domain Eukaryota; kingdom Metazoa; phylum Chordata; class Actinopteri; order Perciformes; family Serranidae; genus Epinephelus; species Epinephelus moara. The sequence continues at coordinate 39,050,883 of NC_065512.1, forward strand.
ATAATTGCCACTTTCCTCATGGTAAGCCTACCATCCAGGCCCTGGAAGAATGGATCAGGGAGTGGGTGACATGTACCTGTTTCAATAGAATGCCTAAATATACACTTTACCCTCCATTCATGCTGTGAGAACATACTGTATGTACTGAGAAACCTCTAAAATATCAGGAGGTCATCTTTATTTTATCCTGTCTTCCATCTTCGCTGGTTCCCTTTTTGTTCCTCTCCTCCCAAGTACATGTTCTCATTATTCACATTGCCACAGGGATGTGTATACGTGTGTCCACTGTAAAACATAAAAATGAGAGTCCTGGGCAGATTGCCAAGGATGCATACAGACAATGGCTTGAGCTAAATGTTTGGGACAAACTTAAAGACAAGAACTGGGGAGGGGGGTTAGTTGGTAAAGGGCAGCTTCAGCCTGAAGGATGGGGAAAATGGGTTTTGCCTGAGGGTCAGGGGTTTAAATCTCGAGAGGAGCTTGGGAGGATTTGAGTTAGAGGAAGAAAATAGGTAACACTCTCCTCTGCTCAAATTAACTGCCATCAAAGTGCCCTTTAGCAAGGCACTGACCCTTAACTGTTGTTTTGTAGCTACTCAGTCTGTAACAATAGGCTGCAGAGGAGGGTAGCATGTCAGAGTTGTCTAATGATTCCCTCGTGGATCGGATTTACAGATGAATTTATTTTGTGCAAGGGCATTTTGGTCTTTTAATTTTCAGGTGCAGTTGGATCCTTTTCTGAGAAAGCTTAACCAACAGCTACTATAATCCTATACTGCACAGTCTCCAGTTAGAATCTGGCTAGGGTAATTTGTTGTCCATCTCTCTCTACTATCAGATAGATAGACAGACAGATAGATACTTTAATAATCCTTAGTAGAAAATTGCAAATTAGTTGGACTGAGTGAAGTTTCTGCACTACAATTAACTTAAGTGGGGATGTTCTTGGAGATGACTACTAGACAATATTGCCACCATTCAGACGCATCTTCAGTTGTGTACCTCAACGACACCTTTCATCACAAGGCATCCTCAGGAGTGGGGGCACAGTGGTGCAGTGGTTAGCATTTTTGCCTCACAACAAGAGGGTTACTGGTTTGAACCCTGGTCTGGTCACAGGTTGGATGTTGCGATGTAAGACGGCAAGGTGAGTCTCTGGCCTAAGTTGACATGCATTTCCGAGTCTCTGGCTGGGAAATGTGAAGTATACATGGAGCCCATATTGCAGCATTACTTTCGGATACTTAAAAGCATCTGCTATCATACGGCGTTGCCAACTATAAAGGCTAACACGATTATCCTCTGGCTGTGATTACTTTCTCAGAGCCTATGTTATATTAGGTTATAAGCTTTGGTTAACAAGACTAGCAGTTTCAACTGTCTCCCTTTGGACCATGACCCTTGCCTTGGATGGCATAGTGCTTTGTCAGGAATATCAGATGGCATGCATACCCCAGGTTACACCTGGGTCTAAAATTCTTTACTCAGAACTCGTAATAATCACAGCACTTATGTGGCACTTTTCAAAAGAGATAGGAAATGTCTGCTGAAGGCCTTCATGAATTAATTATGGTGGTGACGACAGATGACCAAAAGTGGCAGCAGTAATGTCTGACACAAAGGGAGTTTTTACAAAGTTGAAGATCAAGATGAAGTTATTGCGCACTCTTTTGTTTAGGTGCACATTTTATTTAAATTTCAGTCGCATTTGTCAACAGTCACAAGCCTGTGTTGCTTTTGAATTCTGGTTGTTGGTCGATGTCTTGTGTAAGACATGGACTTAGATTTCAAAATGAGCACAAATGTATGTTGACCTTGCCAAGACAAAACAGTGAATGAATGGTGCTCTCGGGAAGTTTCAGGGGAGGGGGCCAACAGAAAATGCCTGGTGAGCAATCCTTAAGATATCAGACATCTCACAGGGTGTGATATCCCATTTACAATCAGACTGACTCTCTAAATCCATGCACTCAGTGGGTGGTGCGATATCCTTCACTTTATAAGATCACAGCACATCAGCATAACTTGTTTCATCTCAGCTGTTACTATGCAGGTCAGATTACCTGGCTTTGATTTCCTCAACACAGTCTCCCAGCTCTCTTCTTGGTCTTTGAAAGTTCTTATCAGAAATCAGATGCCTGATGATGCATGATGCAGCTCCTGCCGGTGGTCATTTGGGGCTCAGTTGGTGTGTGCAGTTCTAATTGTATGTGTGTGTTTGTGTGTCTTATTTAACACCACTCTGCATAATGAAAACCATCCCCTGTCTCATCTCAGCCAGAGTTAAATTAATCAAACTTTCTGATTGTTTAACCTCTGTGATTTGACTTCATACGTCAGGCCAAAGGGAGCTCAATCAACTCAAATGGAATGACTCACATGGAATAGATTATGTTGCTGTTGTTGGGATTCACAGGACCACAGATGATTTGTCATTTGTTAAAATCTAAACTGGACATGAGAAGGCTTGTCTTCTCTGCATGCTCTTTGTTCTTCAGCCAAAGAGAGCGATTTCTCACCTCAGTGATAACAGTCGCCAAACTTGATTGGACAGGACTTTTACAGTGACATGTGACTCTGTGGTGTCACAGGCATCTGTAGAAGGTCTGCTCCCTTCAGACTCTTTCTCCTTTCGGCTGGGCCTGGACCAGCCCAGATGCTCTCTTGCTCGTGAGATGCCGAGCAGCACACACCACCTCTGACCAACTCAGAGGCCATTGCCCCAAACCACTAAAGGGAGGGCAATTGCTCACAGACTCTCTTTCTCCTGGACCATGACTTGACCACGCTCAAGGCAGAGGCAAACCTGAACCAGAGAAGTTAGATTTGCAAGCACAAGGTTTGCAACTGGTTTTCTAGCAACAAGGAGAACCAAGTGAGTTAGCACCCAGCGTCTAACTCTGCAAAGACCCTGAGGGACCAGCTTCCTCAGAGTTTCACCTTTGGAACAAAGGACACAACAAAGACTGCATCTGGAGCCACAGCTCTTTCCAGCCTTCTTCTGCCGGCTAACAAAAGCAGCTGATTTAATGTTCATTAAGTCACATTATTTAACATAAATATTAATTATTATTAATAATAATTATTAATCATTTCCAATTTACAACATAAATGGTGCCCCCTGGTGAGGCCTAATATTGTTGTTCCCAACATAATTGGTGCCTCCGTGTGACGCCCAGAAATGTATGTTCCCTACATAATTGGTGCCCCTGTGTGATGCCTAATTTATGTTCCCAACACTGTAGAAATACAGGGATAATATTTGGGGTTTAAACTCTGACCTTGTCTCTTCCCACAAGGAAACACCAAGCACAGCACAGCAGGAAGGGTAGAGTGACAATAATAAATGTGTAGAAAACAGATTCAGAGCTTAGAGGGGGATGCTGGGGTGGAGGTGGGGCTCTTGAAATTCTATATGATCAGTAACAGCAAAAGTACACAATGTCATGTGAGTGTAGTGGCAGCACGTGACTGCCTAAATTAGTTCACAGAATATGTTTCATTAATGGAGATGAAGAAGGCCAAAATGGGCAAAGGCATACAGTAGCTAGCTAAGGGTTGGTTAAGATCAGCTACTTGCAAAAGGCTATAGCTGTGCAGCGGCTCTCGTTCCATGGTTTGGAGGGTTTGTACTATGCAACCATGTGTGAGCTACTGGCTTGACTGCTAAAGAGAGTCTGTTGCTTTGCACCGGCTTGTGCTTTGGCTCAGGGGTCGTGTATGTTACTGTATGGGGTCAGATCAGTCTCATAATGAATGAACTCACGCAGGGTTTTTTAACGAATGCACATGCTCTGGTTCGCAGTTGTATTTCGGTCTCACTAATGCACACGATCTGTTTCACAAATGCACACGCTCTGGTTCACAAATATAATTTTTATCCAAACTTGTAATATAAATTTGGAAATGCACATGATCTGTTGCACAAATGCACACGCTCTGGTTGACAAATATAATTTTTATGCAAACTTGTAATATAAATTCAAATATTATTTTGAGGCACAGATCATGCGAATCACTGAATGTGCATTTACACACTGCTTCTCATTTGTGAACCTCTCTACATTTGTGAGAGAAATCTCTGTGGTGAATTTTGAGACTCCCCTGACGTCACAGGTCAACGAACGTCACCACTGGCTGATAAATCTGTCAGTCAAATTTATGATTCTGATTGACAGATTCATCAGTTAATCAGGTGTGTTCGCTTTCAACCAATCGTATGGCTCCTTACATTTTCTCCACACTTTTAAACCAATCGCAGAGCTACTGGCTACTGTTTGCAGTGTTCAAACAAGACGCGCTAGACTGAAACGGTGGAAGAGACATGGATCAATCTCAACCTATAAGTAACACATTTATCTTATTATCCCCTCGTTTTAAATCATGCAATGTTATTGAATTATAATGAGTTGAAGCGTTCTGCTTAGCCAAGTAACATGTTTGAATGAACATAAACGATGAATACAGCCTTCCCGCCTTTCCAAAAATTGACCTCCATTCTTCTTAATGGCACGGTTTCCCATTTCCCATTTTTTCTAAAGCCCACTATTCCCCATATTGGGCATAGTGAACCAGGAACTCTCTTGCTGTGAGGCGACAGTGTTAACCACTACCTCACCGTGTCACCCTCCTTATTATTATATCTTAGAACATTGTGTTTCTCTGATCTGGCTTGGAGTCAGACTGCGTTCATAATTGTTCAAGTCTGATTTTCTTTTTTTTTTTTTTTTTGTAACTGGTTGGGACAACCATAGAGGTACCACTGAATCCTTGTGTATTTCTGCACGTTACCAAGGTGTTTATCCAGTACAATTGTATCTGTAACAACTTTCAAAAGTCTATCTCGGTCAAAGCCTTGAAAACTGTAGCTGGAGCTCCCAGGTGTGAATATATCCGTGTAAATGTGAAACAGTGCTTCATTGCAAAAGAGCATGCATGCTCAGCAAACCCTTCCCTGCACAAATAAAGGTTGAATTACTTAATATAACCTCAGCTATCCTCTGAGACCAATTCATCTCATGGTGAAGTTTGTCCTGTGTGGTTATGTAACGGATCCTTGATCGGTTCTTAAAGAGCAAAGCATTGTATGACTATCAACGCTAGTGCTGCTGTCTGAGACAGTATATTGTGAATATGACATTACGCAAACTAACATGACATCCATGGCCATTTTTAAATTATTGTACTTTTCTTACGTTTCTGTTGTCTCTGCAGCAGTCGTATTGAAGAGCACCTTGATAAAGTGTACTTCATACCTGCAAAAACTTTCATTTAGTAATTCACTGACCTCTCTACCTACAGCAATGTTGAACTGTACCCAACCTAGAAAAACACACACACAAAAAAGAAGATTTTTTCTTCAGGGTTTCATAATATGTTACATTCTCCAGAAAGCTGCCTTGTCAATAGTGGCCTCCCCTTGGGGGCACTACTGTTGTCTGATGTCAGCACTTTCCACATGTGAAATGTGTCATCATGGTACTGCAAAACACTGTTAAATCACAGAGGACCCTGGTGTCAGGGGGATGTGAGGTTTACAGTGAGCTTATTGCATGACATCTGTTGTTCACAGAGATGTGATAGCCGCGACAAAATAGCTATGAGCTTAAAACACACACAAACACACACACACACACACACTTCTGTCACTGTGCTATATTCTGATTTCACATGGAATCTCTCACTAAATTGACATTGTTTTAATACCATTTTATTCTGATTTGCCAGCGGATTGCCTCCCCCATGACTTTAAAATGAGTTTTGGGTGTGCCAGCCAATGCAAACACTGACTAACACAAGTGATCAACATATTTTGTGGTTTGCTACTTGTTTGCAGTCACAGTTAACTGGATACCAGAAATAGCTGCACACTGAGTCACGATCACCACAAAATTATTTATTACTATCTTGGCAGCCTAATGTGATACCTACAGTTCATGCCTGAACTTGTTACCTCCAAGGACAAAGCAGAGATGGGTTCTGTGGCAAGAAAAACTTTAATTAAAATTGCATTAGTTGCAGTAGGGATGGTAGACAAGAGCAATATTTTTCCATTCAACTGGCTAAAGGAGTGTAACAAATGTGTGGGGTGCAATTAAAATGCCACTCACATGGTTTAATTGGCTCTAATTATTGTTGTGTGTCATGAGGTCAGTGAGGAAGAATCTTTTCAGGAGACGGCAGCTCTCTTTCTCACAAGTTTGCTATTTTAAGTTTGGTTCAAAAATAATTGCACAGTTAAAAAAAGAAAAGAAGATGAGAGAACTTGGTACTTTTTACCACTGGGCCTTTATTGGCTCAGTATTAAAACTAAAAAATCAGCTGTCACACATTCAGTGTTTCCCACCTCTCATATCAATATGATGCTGTGTGACTGAAAAGTGACACTGCTCTGATTGTCTGCTTCTAGCTACAGTAGTCCTCAGTTAAGTCCAGTGCAATATTGTGATTATATCCTACACAGGTGTGCCAGGATACACATTTTTGTATTTAATTTGAAATTCATCATAGGTTTGATTGGAGAATTTTAGCACACCATGATTGTCTGAATGCTGCTTTAAAGTAGAATGTTTTCAAAGCTTTTTGCGGCTCCAGAGGGAGCTGTCTGCTCAACACCTGACATGTTATCATTTACACTTACACTAAGGCTGATATATTCTCTCATGTGATGTCACTAAGTCACTTTTGGTTGGATCTGAATACTACGTGTTTGAAAATCAAAGAAATCTAGAGGTGTGAAGATGTGAGCATACCAGATGTCAGCCAGACCAGATGTCAGCCCATTCTCACCCCCAACTCATCAAATACTGCTGCTTTGTTAATGATTTTGGCGACAAATACTGACTAACAGAGGTATCTTTCATGATGGTATAATATGCATCATGGCTATTTCTGACGCCACCGGCCACAAACAAACTTCTCAAATACTGCCGCTTTGTCAGAAGATGTTGGATCAGACACAAATGCACCACGACAGTCTTTGTAGGGATATGATACCCAAATGAGCAGTACAAATAGGTCAAAATGTCACTCTGTGGGCTATAAATAAAGAAGTGTTGCTTTGACTTGGGGAGCCATTCACTGGGGATTTCAGTGGGATTGTTTTGCTGTACCCTGCTACATTTTTTTGTAGATTTCTGACTTTTTTTTTTTAAGATTTTTTTTTGGGCTTTAATGCCTTTAATTAACAGTGAAGCATGGGTGGGGGAGAGAGAGAGAGGGAATGACACACAGTGTGGGGCTGCAGGCTGGAATCAAGCCCACGGCCGCTGCAGCAAGGCTGATGCCTTTGTACATGGTGCGCCTGCTCTATCCACAAAGCCACCAACGTCCCATCAATGGAGTAATTTTAATAACAATGTAGTGTACCAGTATGTGCGGCATGCTACGTTAGCAACGTATGTCACATGTTGTATGTCCCATGACGTGACATTACATTAGTAGGAGTCTTATTTTAAGTTAAACCGCAATGTTTGTTTGTTTTCTAAACCTGACCATGTGCTTTTGTTGTCAAAACCTAACCAGGGATCTTTGTTGCCTAAAACTAAGGAAATTTACAAAAAAAAGTGCTTTACCTGCAGTAGTGTAAGGTAGTCAGGGCGGACTCTAGTGCACACTATTATGACGGGCCCTAGTGCACACTATCCTACATGTATTGTCTTGACACAAATAGAGACTTGACATTGGACAGCATCAACATATATATTACCCAGCAATCATCATTGTATATCTGACAAAAATATCAAAGAAAATAACAAAATTCATCATTTATTTGAATAGTTTTATAGTATATTTATAGATTTTATACTTAAAGAAGAAGAATATAAATTTGTCTTAAATAGCTGCTATTTAAAAAAATAAAAAGAATACAGAAAACCATGAAGCAGATGGGTTTGCTTTTTTGAAGACATATTATGGCACTGTTTTTAAATGAATAATATTCTTTCTTTTTTTATCATTTATCTTTGAACACAGGTATGAGTGGCAATCTGAATCACTTGCAAGGGCTCGCTCTCTTCGGACCCCTCCACCCCAGGGGCCCCAGTGCACTGCCTGCACTGTCTATATTTATGCCTCTGTTTAGCTGCATTAAAGGTTAAATTTGATATAAATGTATGCATGTAATGAACAGAAACTGTACATTTCCTGTGAAAATGAAAGTGTGAATGAATGAATCTAACAAGCATCAATTGAGACGCCATATGTGAATGTCCAAAACTGATGCAGGAGGCTACCTAGTGCATCATACTGTATTTTGACATTTAGGTCCACAGACAGAGTGTATATGATGACTTAGAACAGGTTGCTGTACTGTAGTCTGGTTTTCATCTCTGCTACAGGCTTGAGGCACCAAGCTACATGAGCCGCAACTAGCAAAACAAACCAAATCTCCAACTGAACTGTCACTGGTCAAATTGCATTTTGGGTAATGCAGGTGGCAGATTTTGACAAGAAAGAAATATGTGTGGACTAAAGGAGACCATATCTTTGGCTCTGCTACATCTATTTTGACCATTGTCTTTAACTATCTATTGTTCCATTCCATTCCATTTCCATCTGCTTATCCAGGGCCGGGTTATGAGGGCAGCAGGCCAAGCAAAGCACCCCAGATGTCCCTCTGCCCATTCCAGCTCCTCCTGAGGGACCCCAAGGCGTTTCCAGGCCAGATGAGATATGTAATCCCTTCAGGGTGTTATGGGTCTGCAACAGGGCCTCCTACCAGTTGGACGCACCTGGAACTCTTCTAACAGGAGGCGCCCAGGAGGCACCCTGATCACATGCCCGAACCACCTCAACTGACCCCTTTCAACGTGAAGGAGCAATAGCTTTAATCCTAGCTCCCTCCGGATGTCTGAGCTCCTCATCCTGTCTCTAAAGCTAAGCCCAGCCACCACTCTGAGGGAGCTCATATTGGCTGCTTGTATCTGAAAACCATTGTTTCAACCATTTCAACCATTGTTACCCAAAAGCTCATGGACATAGGTGAGGGTTGGGTCATAGATGGATTAGTAAATTCAATTTACTGTTCATTGTGAGTCTGTAAAATTTTAGGGCCTGTACACGTGCTACACTTTTTTTCGAGCCACTACAAGGAACTTTTAACTGGATTATGCAAAAGTCTCTCGTTTCTGCTGATGTCTGTGCGTGACCTACAACAGCAAATGAGACCATCGGTGTGAAGATAGGCTATATCTATATACACTGCGTTCCAAATTATTATGCAAATTGTATTTAAGTGTCATAAAGATTAAATTTTTTGTTTTTCAATTAAACTCATGGATGGTATTGTGTCTCAGGGTTCTTTGGATCACTGAAATCAATCTCAGACACCTGTGATAATTAGTTGG
>NC_065512.1:39060240-39069609 GCF_006386435.1 Epinephelus moara
GTTTTTTATTTTTGAAAAAAATACTGTTTTCATTGGGAGGTTTGTTCAATAACATTTGAATTAAACTTTAACAGCTGATGACTTGAAAATTATGCTGACTGTCATTTGCATCGACTATTTAGGAAAATCAGAGAAAAATATCATTTGCATAATAATTTGGAACGCGGTGTAGTGTATATCCATACCTTTAGGAAACTGTCTCCGGGTCCGCCGCAGCTCGCTTCCAGGACAAAGCGATTTACGGCACTCATCACTTCATCTTACCTAGCTGCTTACATTTAGTTACTGTTATAAGTAGTCGCTATTCCTTCTCCTTGACCCGACGTCTGCAGGGAGTTAAAGTAGCAGCAATCATCGGATAAAAGTTCTGTGAAAGCACTGGACTCACCAACAGTCAGCCACGTAGCAGTCACACAGAGAAAATCCAGTCCTTGGGAAGTCAGGAAATCCTTCAGGATAAACGTTAGCTGTCCGGGGAGCTGGAACACCTCATCCGGGCCCACGACAGGTACCAGCCAGGCATCGACAGGGTCCAGCGAGTGCTGAGAAATAAAGAGGCGAGGCACCGCTCCATACTCAGTCCAAGAAGCCGTGGAAGTGCTCGCCAAACAGGCCTTCAGCCTTACCAGACGACTGCTGCGTTTACCCTGGCAGCAGTAGCGCTTACGCCGGAGAGGTGAAGCTGGGGCGCGGCAAAGTTGAGCTGGGATCCCCGATAGGATTGGGGGCAAAGTTTTCCCGTCTTGTTGTTTCATTCATCCCCAAAACAAACACATGTGCGAGCCAGGTAAGTGTCTTTACGACAATACACGCTAGAGCTCATGGGAAATGTAGGCTTCATTCCGGCAAAACACTACCGCTTTTGTCCACAGGGTCGCCAAAATCAACTCAAAATGAAAGTTCCTTGTAGGGGCTTTAAATTATTGTCAAGGTTGATGCATGGAGGGTGTGCTCAAAAGCGAGAGCAATGCTGATGTGGTGTGCAAATATTCCCAAGCACACCTTAGACTACATAAACCAAATTCAACTTTTGGAACGCAGCGACATGCATGAGGTAAACAATCACAGCAAGCGGATATCTTTTCTTTCTTCTGTAAATACTGGTCTATGGTACATGAAGAAAAAAAAAATCATCATTTTAGTGCAGGGCTATCCACAACTTTACAATAGTCTCACGGACAATATTTTAGGCCTAATACACATTTTACAATGCCTGGAAGAAGTGGGAAGCTTCAAAATCGAAATTAATAGTGGGGCAAAATCCAGCTACTCACACTCTATACCGATTACCTGCACAATCAGTTACTGGCATAGGCCTGCCAAAACCTACATGCTTCAAACCCCAGTGTGCACTATACTGTACCTACAGTCAGGCCTCTTCCTTCCCACCCATGGCATGCCCTGTGGCAGGAGTCCTTGCTTGCGCTTCTAAAACAGAGGGATCAGTGATGTTAACTCATGGAGGCATTCTCTATTTTTCTGTGGTGAGCCACTGTCCACTTCCTTGAGTCCCCCCCTGTGCCAGCACATTACTGCCAACAGTGATCCAGTCAAGCACCTGCTGATGAGCGTGGGGAGAAGACAGGAAACATTAAAAAAATTTAAAAACACGAGAGCCTTCATGAACACGACAAAATGTCTGTGCTCCCTGTGTAATCAATCAACTTATTCTCCCCCTTCCCGGCCCTCTGTTCCTGCTCCTACCTCCCTCTTGTCTCTACAACTAACCATTTCTTGGCAAAATATAGAGGGAAAATTTCATGGTTGGTGGCTGTGTTGTGAAAATGTCACTCTGTGGGTTATAAATAAAGAAGTATGGGTTTGACTTGGGGAGCCATTTTTCATTGGGATTTGTTTTGCTGTATCCTGCTACATTTTTTTTGTAGATTTTTGAGTTTTTGGACACTGTGTCCATTCAGAAATGCCAGATACACATTACAAAAGCCTTCAACTTGTTATTCACTTTTACTCTTTTACACAGACAAATCTGAGCACACACACCCAGTCTGCTTCAATTTGTCTTCTACTTTCTGAGGCTATATACCGTGCTTTCAATCATACCCTCAATCAATACACATTTTGACACACTAATAAAACAAAACAGGCCACTCTGGCGCCGTTCCTCGCCTCTGAAGTTGAGTTCAAATGTTTAGGCGAGGATTATATATTGCCCTGTGACAGTGGGAGGGAGAGGCCTGTTAAAAAAAGTGAGATTTTTATGTAAACTTATAAATTTTCACTTGGATTTTGACACTGAAACAAAGGGCCCTGATGGTGTCATATCCTCTGGAGAGCCTTCATACAAAAGACATATCAGAGTCTATGTTCTCACCAGAATGATGGATTTATGTAAAGATTCCTTCATGTGTGCACATTGTGGCCAAGGCACTCAAAGGAATTTGTTAAGGGGCCCAAGACATGTCGAGGTAGGATTTACTGTTTGAAGAGCTTTGTATGGATGCATATAGTGATATTACAGCATGCTTCAATGTCAGATGTAAACCTGAAACAAAGAAAGAAAGACACACTGGGTGTGGCATAAAGATTATCGAGAAATATTCTTACATTTGTGAACCTAACAGGTAAGAAGAAAGGAACTTGAAGTGCAACTGAAATCATGGGGTTAGAGTTTTCTGTCTGCTAGTTTGGGGTAACTGAACTCTAAACGGAGAACAGGATGATCTAAAACTTTCTTTCGTGTTTGTTAAAATTATATTCACACAGCACTAAATGAAAAATCTCTGTGAAAAAAAACAAATAAAAGAACATACTCCTTTGTCTACTCTATTGCCTTGTAGTGCTTCTAATGGCCTTACAGCAAGTTTGCTGCCTTACTGCAAACCATCAGAGCCGAGGAGTTTAACGCAGCTGTCAATCACTGCTCATGAACTGTGGTCAAACAAGGCAGCACTGATCAAACATGATTAAAGACTCTGCTGCTGCATTGCTTATTTGTCACCTTAAATGTTTTTAGAAAAATTAAAAAAAAAAAGTTTTAGTGTACTGTTTAGCGGTAAAATGAGAAATGAGAAAGGTGGTCCAGCCGGTTGGCGGTGCTTGGTGCTTCGGTTGATTGTCTCCAGCTAGGAGTGGGCAATATAGTGATTATACTCAATGTATCACAGCTTGTTCCACAAGGGCTGTATAAACTATATCTATACTACTATAACTATATATTTATTTATTTTTATACATATATATATATATGGCAAACATCAAGTACAAATTGTCAAGTCCTTTTTTTTGGTTTGTTTGTTTTTAATATTTTTTAGGGCATTTTGCCTTAGGACAGGTAAGTTTGAGAGGGGGAGAGAGAGAGGGGGGATGACATGCATAAAAGGGTCACAGGCTGGACTCGAACACAGGCCGCTGCGGCAACAGCCTTGTACATGGGGCGCCTGGTCTACCCACTAAGCTACCAACAACCCTAAATTGTCATGTCGTTTTAAGCCACCTTTATTGGACTCTCTTTGGCTCTCTCCCTCTCACAGACACACACACAAAAAGAGAGACTCACAAGCACACTCCTCCACCCATCCAGACCATTTTTTCCTGAGTAATCATGTGAAAGCAGTCCATTTGTATTTTTGTATCTGCAGGGCTCCAGACTGCTACCATTTAACTGCATTTTGCAACAATGGAGCACCCGTGCAGTTTGCAAATATTATTAATATATGGACTGGATAGGTACTGTTTTGTTTCCATCTTACAGTGAATATGTCATCATGTTTAACAGTGCTGCAATAACAGTTTAACTTAATGAATTTGACAATAGTGAGAGCAGACAAAGTGTGTTTTGTATCTGCAGGGCTGCAGACTGTTTAGTCACATTTTGTGATCATGACACACCAGCGTGATTTGCACATATTAATAGTATAAAAACTGGAGAGCTGTCAGTGTGTTTCCAGCTCAATTGCTGCTGTTTACCTCAAACATGATTGGTCAATACTTTTCAGACTACAATGGGAAACCAGAATGCCTCCAATACCAAACTCATGCCCTGTTGCCCACAGATTCTGTATAAATATGCAAAATCTGTTAATAGAAATAAGAGTGAACTTTAATTAATTAATTAATATACTAATAATTATAATTTATATTAGTTAGGTTTAGCTTGTATTTCCAAGTGAAACGGAATTGTGTAAGCAGGGGATATTGAGCTGCACCATATTCACATTTCCCAGGAAGTGAAAATAGAAAAAAAAGAAATTAATACAAGAAACTAATGTTAGCAGTGCATGTTTCACTTGTCTGTGTTTATAGGAAAAAGTTCAAATGGATTGTTGGTTACAGTCTGTGGCTATTTTTGTGTTCATCGCAAGCTGCTGTCTGGCTCCTAGTCAGTATCACTGTTGGCCAGTGACATCACTGCCTTTTGCAAATAAGCCGAAAATGAAATGAAGAATTTCTGTCCATCTACATAAGCAGACCTCCAATGGAATGGCATAAGTGCAGTTAATGCACAGAAAATAACAAAAATTATACATCTCTCCCCTTTTCTACGCTATGTTTATCTTTACTAGACTGAGGACAGTAGAGGGATGACAGGAAATTAGAGGAGAGTGATGGGGGGAGGAATGAAAAAAAAAGTCCCCAGCGGACTTTAACCAGGGACTGCAATTACATGGGTAGCTGAACCCTTAGGCCATCGGGTTACCCAAATTTTGGATCTTTCTCCCTAAAAGAGAGCATAAAGCATGTTATTTTCAGAGCATTTAGTGCATGTTGTTGCGAGAAAAAAAAAAAGAAGCAATTTAAGTTTAGTTGGACTTCAAGTCTGTGTCTTTTATAAATCCTGAGCTTTGACTGTGTTCTTTTCAGTCATTCCATTCCACAGTAATCAGCCGTGGCAGTAATATCCCACCAGATATAAATCGGAAATTATCAGCAATAGATGAGTCCATACTACTTTTTCATGGCTGTTATCCATGCCAATATAGAGAAATTGAATCTCTAAATACCATATCATTATGTTTCACGCGCCAGCCCTGTACTTAGCTACTTTATCTTGGTTATCAGGCCTCTCCCGTCTGCCCTGTTTGATCCCAGCTGGGATCTAGACACTGACGATACCAATTAGCCTTGGTGGCATTTCCCCAGAAGTACTTTGATCCTCCAGCCAACATTGTTCCAAAGCTGGCCCTCGCTGGTGTCGGTCGGATTTGGACAGGCAATTGGCAGATGTCTTGACTGGCTAGTAACAGGCTAACAGGAAGTCTGGGAGGAATAGCATACATCACAGGCCAGTTGGTACAGTGTGTATGAGTGCGTGTGTATGTGTGTGAGTGAGATATGCTCACATATAGAGAAGCCTGAATCTAGGATTAGGGCAATTTATAAATTATGCAAATACACTAAACTGAACACACTGATTCTTGACAGAAATTGTAATGTCGGTATTTTTGTAGCTGTTAATATTTTAATATCATATGAATATGAAGCAAAAATCTGTTCAGCAATCCATCCATCCGTCCGTCCGTCCGTCCGTCCATCCATCCATCCTCTCACGTTATTCTCGCCTGATGTTACATTTATTCCACCTCCAACCAATCCCCCCCAACCCCCCCAACCCCGAGGTCTGTCTTCAGCTGCTATCCATTCTCAAGCCTGTCTCAATGCTTCCCAAATGCATCTGGTTTGGGGAGTCCACAGTTATTACAATCAAATATGCATGGTTCAGCTGGCCGAAGGCCCGCACTCGTAACCTTCGCCCATAACCTCCAATTGACGGCCCTTAAACTGGACCGTAAACACAGCAGCATCGTCTGTTGGTATAACCCTGGCAAAGGCAAACAAATTACATACACATATGCATACATAAAAAACACTGGTTAGTGGTTGTGGAGGCTCAGGAGAAAATGCATAAATTGGACCTTCATCTGCTTCTAACTTGCAATTACATGGAAGGAAAAGTGAGCAGGCCATCTGGACTTGGATGGGCTGTGTCGGGTGGATGGAGAGTTGGTGACATGGTACAAATCCCATGGTCTAAAAACATAGCTCTTTAGACTCCCGCAGGGAGTATTCATGGACAGATCACCTTTCATGACACTTTTACAACATAGTGATACAGATGTCTGGCTGGCAAGAGAAGAACAGTAAGGGAGTCTGCAGGGAAGTTTTGGACGAGACTCTCAACCCCTGACTTGTTGCAAGGAATCCAGTTAGTAGTCTTTACTGAAACTCCTGGAGGATTCAGTACATTTCAGGATTTACTTTGCTTTTTCTTTTCAGTAGTTATATCTTTGAGAATGTCTATCAGGTGACTGGAGTCCAGTTTTTTTTCTCCCCTCCAATTACCTAATTTGAGCTCACATATTGCAGCAGTAAATGTACTTTTAGATGGGTCCATGTCATTGGTCCGACATCCCATTAGTCCGACGTCCCGTTGTTCTGATATGTGATAATACTAGGCTATACTGTATTTGTGTACCATAGAGGATCAGCAAACGCAACAAAAGTAGGCTACTGGTCAAGATACAAGTGTAATAGAGAGGAGAGAATGAAACACCATAACCTCCTGTTATTAACTCTGGGGTCGGGGTTGTGTGGGGAGCTCTCCGCAGTGCTGAGCGGCTCCCGGCGGGCGTATTTCTGCCTTGATGGTGCGCCGCGACCAGCTCTGGGTCAGCTGGGAAAGGCTTGAGGCAAAGCAGGCTCACGGCTTATGTGTTTGCCACTTTCTTTTTCATTTTAACCCACACCATGATCTTTTCCTAACCCTAACCAAGTGGTTTTTGTGCCTAAACCTAACCAGGGTTTAATATGGTCGGAACAATGGGATGTCGGACCAATGGGCAGTTCCCCTTTTAGACAGCAGCGGTTTCCTCTGGTTGTGCCTTTGAATGACCTGCACCATATGTTAGTGCTGCTATCCTCCCACCTGCTCTCCTCTCATCACATATCTTAATACAGCAGGGTGTAGTTTAAAGCTGAGGAAAAGGGTAGCACAATTAATGAAGCTCAGCTTAAGTTCTACAAGTAAAATCTAGATCCTCAGGTCCCTCTCCATCTCATCTCTTCACCACCATTACAACCAGCATCTAGACTCCATTGGGGGTTCTCTAATCTACTATGTCTTTACCACCCTCCTGGAATAGATGACATCACGATAGGGCCTAATCGCCAAAGACTTTTCACATTTCTCATACTTATGTGCACATGTAAATAAATATATATATATTTGAAACATAGCACGTTTTGCTTACTAATATCATAAACATTGTTTAAAGTTCCCTTCTTTGAGTTTGAGAACAGCCACTTTATTCAGCTATGCTACTGATTGAACCTGGTCCTATTTTTTCTTAAAATGTGGTACAAACATTCAGCAGCAGGGCTCACTGATAAGATTTTGTTGGTCCATTGATGGTAGGTCAGTGTAACCTTGCATTTATCTCATTCTTGTTGAAGGAATATCTCAAGGACACCTTGAGGGAATTTCTTCAAATCTGGCCCAAACATTCACTCGGACTCACCAATGACCTGATTCGAATTTTGGGGGGAGAGGTTGCAGTTACTGTGACATTGCAGCTGCCTCATTCTCGTAAATGCAGTATCTTCAGAGGGCTTTGAGGGATGTCGTCATATTTGACACAAATGTCCACTTGGACTCAAGAATAAACTGATTATAATTTGGTGGTCAAAGGTCACGGTGACCTCACAAAACGTGTTTTTGGCAATAACACAAGAATTTAAATGCTAATCATGATGAAATTTCACACAAATATCTAAAAGGAAAAATAATAAAGTGATGACATTGTATGTTCAAAAGGTCAAAGGTCAGCTTCACTGTGACATCATAATGTTCTTCAGAAATACTTTTCGGGCGATTACTCAATGTCATAAGTCTAACTCAAGGAAGAGAAGGGGAGACATTTGGTCAGATACTGAATTGGTGACACTAATCTTGGGTGTCCACCTTGAAACTGTGCTGATTCTATTTACCTTCTGTGCTGCCAAGGGAAAGATGTGCGTGAAGCATCCATGTTTTCACAGACATGGATGTAAACTGTAAGAGAAACTTGAGTGGTTTGTGGCTTTTTTTTTTTTTTTGCGAAGAGGCCATCTTCAAGTTAATATGGGGTGTTCAGTTGCTCTTTTGAAGATGATGTTACCCCTAGGACATTTTGCTTTCTGTATTTGTTAAATGCTAAAGATGTGTATATGTCAGGTCACTCAGATACCAGTAAAATTAGCTCCTGAATTGTTTCCGCTGTGTCATTTCTGTCGTTGCAATTGTGACAACCTGATCTCACAGAAATACGTGAAATGACCACGACCTCTTAACACCGCATCCCGTGGTGGCAGCACGTAATGGGTTGAAATTACGTGCTGCCACCACGAAAACAATGCCAATGTAAAGTCAATTAGGGTCCTCTCCCGTGGTGGACACATGGATTCCCTGATTCAATCACGTCACGTCAACCTCGTTTTCCTCAATAATATCTTTAACATTCCCGTACACACACAAAAACGCCTAAGTGTCCTTGATAACTCAACAATATGACAGGTTAATGTCAAGGCCATAAAATAAAATAAATGTATTTTGCCAGCTTTTGATAGCGTAGGGCTTTAAGACCATTGTGCTGTGGGCGGATGGGGTGCGTTCCACTACTGTTTTGTAGCTGCTGTCTGCCGTCTGTGGGCCTCATTCCATTTCAGCTTGCCATCCGTCTGCCGTAACCGAATCCAAACACCACTAATAAATAAATAAATAAGACTGAGCACAGAAGAACCAGAGAGGAAACACCATCACATGGAGCCGTCCGCCCCTGGCAACCCGGCCACCCTCCACTCCAGCAGGGGAGAATGGACCCCAAGCCAGCGCCACAGAACCAGCGGCTGCCCCGCTGGTTATAACTCCGACCGTGGCAGCTGTCACACAAACCGCTGCTGAAAATTATACATTTTGATACAGGTAGGCTATATACATATTGCAAAACTCTGTAAAAGTACACCAAAGCATATTTTCGTTTCCAAATATTTATTTGAAAACGAAACCATTCATACGGTCAATATAAAACATTTTGTTAGTAATAAAAACAAATGTAATCTCAATGTGACCGCGCCAGCCGGCGGGATTGTGGCTGAACCAATTCCAATGTTCATTCATTCATTCATTCATTCATTCATTCAGTCAATCGCGTGTTCAATGTGTGTGTGTGTGTGTGTGTGTGTGTGTGTGTGAGAGGAGTATCAATAAAAAAAAAGTTTCCAGTAATTATTTCGGTGTTTATTTCTTTTATTCTTCCGTTTTTTTTTAATTAAAATGCGTAATATAGCCAACAATATTATAGACCAAATGTTAATCTAATTATTATTGTAGAATGTATTTAGCAAATCACCACTCTCAACTGGAGACAGCAGCAA
>NC_065512.1:39070830-39070959 GCF_006386435.1 Epinephelus moara
ATTGAGGAAAACGAGGTTGACGTGACGTTATTGAATCAGGGAATCCGTGTGTCCACCACAGGAGAGGATCCTAATTGACTTTACATTGGCATTGTTTTCGTGGTGGCAGCACGTAATTTCAACCCATTA
>NC_065512.1:39070997-39075514 GCF_006386435.1 Epinephelus moara
ACGTTATTGAATCAGGGAATCCGTGTGTCCACCACAGGAGAGGATCCTAATTGACTTTACATTGGCATTGTTTTCGTGGTGGCAGCACGTAATTTCAACCCATTACGTACTGCCACCACGGAATGCGGTGTTAAGAGGTCGTGGTCATTTCACGTATTTCTGTGAGATCAGGTTGAATTGTGACATGGCATGCTCAGGTGCTGCCTTGGTGGCATGACTGGTGTTACTTTTATATTGAAAACAATGTGTGCTACAGTGGCATGCACCAGCTCATCGTCTGTCTCGGCCCTCTAAGATGACTTGCTATTTTGTGCTTTCAAAGTACTGTCACGTTACAAACAGTAACTATGTTAATTTTGGACAAGAATACAAGGCTTTTCTTTGGAATTTTTTTCAATATTGTTTAACATTATGTTCTATTAATTTAAATGTACAGATTTTTAATTCAAGAGCAGTAATTAGTGAATTGCGTACAATATTATTATATAATTTTTTTTCCAATGAAACTTAGACTCACATACTCACAGTGAATTTAAGTAAAACTGAGGAGAGAAAGCAAAGGCAGAATCAGGATGTAAACTACTGCCAGGAGAGAGGGGGCATGGCGAACGGACTGCAGGAAGAAGAGACAAGAAAAGAGGGTATTCATAAATCAAAGTTGATGGGTGTGTGTGAGGACCCCCACCCCACCCCCCACCCCCCGCACACTGCCTCTCTCCCCTTATATTACTTTAATTGAAGTCGTTTAATAATTCTGAAACTATTTTGCCCTGAGCGTGCGCTGCCCATAAATCCCCAGTTCTGTACACACGCTTAAGCTACACTTAACATTCCTCCATGCTACTTAATCTTTCATCTTCTCATCCAACCCTCTCTGCCCCCCAACCCTCCGCCCTGTCTCTGTCTCTATCTCCTCCCTATTTTATCCCTAAAGTCGATCCCCTTCCAATTCATCTCCTTCCCTCTCTCTGTTTCCCACCCTGTCTGTCTGCTCCATCTTTTTTTCTTTAATTATCAGTCTTTTTATCTGTACTCAACCTGCTTGTCTCTGTCTCTTCAAGTCCTCATTTCAAACTTTCTGGTGAAGTGCATGCACAAGTAAGAGTTACAGTATGTTGAACATTCTCTGTGTTTGTCCCTGAGGTCATTAGGTTTAAACCTGAGGGGAGGAAAAGTGTCATTTTCACCCTCACGTGTTTACCTGCAAATGTGTGTGTTTGTGCAAGTGTGTGTTATGTGCCCCTGAAGTTGAAGCTGGCATACCTCTGCCTGCTGTGTGTGTGGGCATTAATTGTGTGCAAAGGTGGAGGCCAATTATTTCCCTGGCCTTCCTCCCCTTTTCCCAAACCACAAGCAGACGGCAGCCGTGTTGCACTAAATGGCACGAATTGCAATTTTCCACAAGGTCTCCGAATATCAACACAATAACACACATGCTCACCTATCCTGGAAATTAATGTTCATGAACTGAACAGGTAATTTGTAATATTTTTTTTTCAAGTACTAGAGGGGGGGCTTCTTTTAATTCTGGCATAAGGTAGGGGCATACACATTTAAATAGTTGTATTTTGTCAAAAGTTCAAAAACTTCCAGTTCACACTAGAATATCAGGATTGACACAGAGTTTATTCAAAAATGTTTAAAAACAAAAGGAGCGAACAACGCGTTTCGCATGTTGCTTTATCAGATTCGCTCTTGATTGTCATCAGGTGTGTGCTTAAATAGTCAGGGCAAGTAAC
Source organism: Epinephelus moara (assembly GCF_006386435.1). Classification (NCBI taxonomy): domain Eukaryota; kingdom Metazoa; phylum Chordata; class Actinopteri; order Perciformes; family Serranidae; genus Epinephelus; species Epinephelus moara. Next base: position 39,072,737 of record NC_065512.1, read on the forward strand.
GAGACAATCAATCAATCAATGAGAAACAAATACAAAATACATAACAATATATCTAGCTGTAATATTAAAGGGAGAGTGCATACAATATAAATGGAAATAGATAACAAAACAGTGATACAACAAAATACTTTACAATAGCACAGGTCATCATCTGACAAGTCTCAACTCTAATTTTGAGGTAGAGTGTGAACCATATATAACCACATTTTTTCTTCCTTTTTGATCTATACTATTTATATGGTTCACACTCTACCTCAAAATTAGAGTTGAGATTTGTCAGATGATGACCTGTGCAATCAAAAGTTAACAAAACCAACAACAACACCAACAACCCAATTGATAATTAAACAATATCTCAAAACATACACTCCAAGAACAATGTCAAATACAAATGTATTTAAAGTAAGCAAACCTAATAAGTCTGGACCAAAAGAACAAATCAAAACCATACAAAATGAGCAAAGTAAGCAAATAAGGCCAAAACAGATGAAGCTGGTCCAAGCGGGCTGGTCTCTTTGTTTCAGGAAGTGTCTTTTTTCTTGATTTTCAGTGCAGACTGGGTGTCCTCAGGTGGGAGGCTAGGCACCGTGGTGAGAACCTCACTCCTGTTGCATGCAAGTAGGCACAGGGGCTCTTTTAGTGCATGTTTTGTTGTAGTGTTTGTAGTGTCGTGCCTCTGATTGGTTTATGATGAAATTTTACTCTCCCTAAGCCAATAATCATCACTTATGCGGTTGTCTCTCCCTCCCTCCCCCCTCACTTGCCCTCACTAAAGAAAACAAACTTTAGAGCTCCGCTGAGAAGGAGCTTGCTTGGATGAAAGCCGCTTCATTGAACTCAAGTAAAGCCGAGTAACAGCGCATTTTATTGTGAGTAACGGAGACAGTAACTTTTTTGATTACTCGTTACTGAAAAAAGTAGCGCCATTAGTAATGCCGTTTATTTATAACACCGTTATTCCCATCACTGGTCACAATAAAAGGCCACTCTAAAATGTGCACTTCAAACACACAACACAATAACACAGATGTTGCCAGTTTTGAGGGAGCAATGTCCACCAGAGCTGCTCACAACTGCACACGGTGGTTATGATGACAAACTGTTGTCAGGTTGAGATCCCGGTGAGGATGACAAGCATGCAGATGAGCTTCCCTGAGACAGTTTCTGACAGTTTGTGCAGAAATTCTTAAGCTGTGCAAACCAACTGTTGCATCAGCTGTTTGGGTAGCTGGTCTCAGATGATCTTGCAGGTGAAGACACTGGATGTTGAGGTCCTGGGCTGGTGCGGCTAAATGTGGTCTGCTGTTGGGAGGCTGGTTGGATGTACTGCCAAATTCACGGAAACGACATTGGAGATGGCTCATGGTTGTGAAATGGACCTTTTTCACAGCAGACATTTTGACTCGTCTTAGTAGAAAAAGCACAGTTGAAATTGATAACATTAAGGATGGCTGAGTTCCATTCAGTGTCCCAGAAAGCTAGTAACAGTTAGCCAACACCAGGGTCTCCCCTAAGTGGACAGCTGTCATTAGTGTTATTGAATACACCTGTGCTTTTCCTACTCTGACATGTGAAAATGTCTGCCATGAAAAAGTTCTATGAACATTCAGTTCATGGGCAATAGCTCTGTTGGATGTTCCTGCAGTCAGTATGTCAATGGCACCCTCCAAAACTTGTGACATCTGAGGCACTGTACACACTAAAAACTGCTTTGTGAATTTAATGACTCAATCGCTGGGTCGTTGACAACAGACCCAGATTGGGTGATTGATTTAATCTTGGGTGAAATATCTTTGGGTCTTTTATTGTTGTGGCACGAATATTGACCACAACCTGGGTAACCGCAACGGACTACACTGCACAATACCCAAGTCCTGGGCATGGAAGTATAATTGTTGGGTGAATTGAAGGACCCATTCGCTGGGTCTGTTAATATTGGGTGATTAATTTAGTCCTGGGTAATCTCTCAAGACAGATTCTGCAAATTACATTGTAGAATCTGTCGGCAGCCCTGTGTGAAAGACGACTGGGGGGGGGGGGGCTTTGAGTTTGAACGATGCTGCGCTTTAGCCAATCATAATGGTGGGGCCGTGGCCGAGACGTGCAGGTGTCGCCAGGAAATGTGTACCTACAGAAACAGCAAGCTTCGCGTCCATAGCGACCGCTCCACCCAAAACGCTGTCTCGTCAACGTTGAAAAAAAATATTTTTTTCGGATGTCTGAGTTAGGCTACAACATGATTGAGCTAACTGGAGTAGTTTCATGTCATATCCGACAACAGGAGGCTTTTAACAGATGACGTCCTGATGTTAGCTTTGCTAACTGTCCCTGTCAGCTGCAGGCTCTGATGCTTTCTAGACATCGTGATTTCTCATAACTGAATAAATACCACACATAGCAACACAAAACTGCTTTGCTAGCTCAATCATGTTGTAACTAAGATATCCCCTGGAAAAAAATATTTTATTCACGGACCGTTTATTGAGTTATTACCTTATTTTTATACAGTCTATGGTTTTTACAGACACCGCTAACGGCTAACGTTAACAGCTAACGGTTAGCCCAGCTAATCTACGATAACCATGTTATTAATTACAAAACGCGCACACAGAAATAGTAACGTTTGTTCAATCAGAATCAGAATCAGAATCAGAAATACTTTATTGATCCCCGAGGGGAAATTATTTATGTTACAGGTGCTCCTTGCAAGAGAGGAAAGATACGTGAAAATATAAGAAATTTAAACAATAGTATTTACAAATATATAGTTAAATAAAC
>NC_065512.1:39075709-39078209 GCF_006386435.1 Epinephelus moara
CTCAGCCTGCTGCCCCAGCACACAACAGCATAGAGGATAGCACTGGCCACCACAGACTCATAGAAAATCCTGAGCATAGTCCGGCAGATGTTGAAGGACCTCAGTCGCCTCAGAAAATAGAGACGGCTCTGGCCCTTCCTGTAGAGAGCGTATCATTGTGTTTATAGACTTAACAAACATCAGATTAGTCTACACGGTGATATAGTGACGTGAAAAATGTGATTTTATTATTATTTTTAATTTTATTTTTTTGTTGTGGCGCGAACATTGACCATAAACTGGGTAACCACAACGTTGGGTCCCATTCCCGCTGCACCATACCCATTTAATGGGTCAATGTTCCCGCGGAATTCGCCGGCGGAACTACACAGCTGGGCCAATGAAATTGTTTCTTTATAGTCGCGCAGACTGGGAGAGTCCAAAATCCAGTCAGGCAGGACAGTATGGGAGAAAGGTTGATAAACCTCATTTCACAGCACCCCGTCCTTTTTGATAAAAGACGGGACAATTTTATGAACAATGAATTAAAGGACAACGTCTGGCAGTCCATTGTCCAGCTTGGTGGCTGCGGTGAGAGTGGTAAGTGCTAAAGAAAGTTGATGTTGACGCTTGTTAAACGTTAGCTTGCTAGCTCGCTGCTGCTGCTGCTGCTGCTACTCTTGTCCATGTTCATCCACACCCGTTCACGCAGCGCGGACTTGGAACACAACAACACGAAATTTGGCACCGTGTCCGTACCACACCTGTGTATGGTTTGTGCGCGGAAAGGCGCTGCGCGAATATTCCGCAAATCCGTCCCGCATTTCCGTATCGCGGCAATGAGAATGAACCTTTAAACATGGTTTAAGATTTAATCCTTGTCAGGGCTCAACAATAAGGGTTGCCTGAAATTGCTGTGTGAGCTTCCTCCAGGAAGTACTGGAGCTGGCCTACAGTTATACACATAGTCAATACACCCTAAGTTGATTTAACTCCAAAATTGTCCTTTAAGGGCTTACCCTGGGGGGGATTCGATATGGGTGCTCCAGACCAGAGTACCCATCTAAAATTTTTAACTTGGTTACAGTTGCAGAGATTAGAGATGGGAATGTGTTGTTCTGCATAAAACGCAAAGTGATGTCATGCTTCTACATGTTATGTCTTCCTGGTGAAATCCTTTGTAGTGGAAAAAGGAAATGTTGATCAGTAATGTAAAAATAAACATCCGTTGGAGCAATACTGCAGCATGGCATGCTTTCAGTGAAACAAATAAAAATATTTGTAAAAATTGCTTAATTAATGTCACTAGAACCATGTCTTTGCCTTTCAGACATGAAGGGAGATGTGGACCTGCAGATCCTTCCCTATCTTCTCCCTGGATCCAGCTACAACGTAGCAAAGAACAGCACCCGTCCCACTTTGGATGAGGCAAAGACCTATTTCATCGACAAGAAACCCGTAAGTATAAAAGGGTCAACTGTAGCTCAGGAGGTAGAGCAGGTGTCCTGGTGGTTCAAATCCTGGCTCTTGTGTGCATGTCAAAGTGACCTTGGGCAAGACACTGAACCCTGAATTGCTCCCAATGGGCTGAGGCGGTACCTTGCATGGTAGCTGACCGCCATTGGTGTGTGTGTGTGTGTGTGTGTGAACAGAGAGGACACTGGCGCTGTTTGATCGCTGCTTCTCCACGTGTGTGAATGAGAAGAGTCAGGTGCTTTGGGTGTCATGAAAAGCGCTATATAAATGCAATGAATTATTATAAATATTGAACTGTTAGTAAAATGTAAGGGACACTTGAAGGCAATATTTTACTTTCCCCATGTAGTCCATGTCAAAATAACAATGATTCTGTACCCCTGTGAGGAGTGTGAAACTTCACCCAGTTGACTTAACATTTATTTCAGTAACAACTGGAATCTGTTATTTTGTTCACAGGTTGGAACCAACATGCCGGAGTATCTCCGTGAAGCCGGGAAAACAATCAATCAATCAATCAATCAATTTTATTTATAAAGCCCAATATCACAAATCACAATTTGCCTCACAGGGCTTTACAGCATACGACATCCCTCTGTCCTTATGACCCTCGCAGCGGATAAGGAAAAACTCCCCAAAAACAAGACCAGAACCATTCGTCCTAGTTCTAGGACAGGACAATGCTATCTCTCAGGGGGTTTTTTTGTTTTCAACGGTGAGGCTCAGGAACAGAGGACATTGCTTGCGGCAGTTGATGTCTGTGTAAGAGCCAAATCAAATGAAAATGTTTTTTGCAGTCTGCATAATATTAGTTAGCATTTGAATACATAGGGTTAAGATGTAATTTTCTTGTGATAGCTTATCATTTGATATGAATTTAATATGAATTTTACTGCGCATGTCTGATGCCTGAAAACGTACGTCAGTGATTAGACAGGTGTGTGTTTTTTGTTTGACACAGGTGTGCTTTGATTGAGACAGTGTGAGCAGGTTGGATGTAAACAGCTTTTTACCGTGTCCGAGCCCTATCAAAGAGTATGACTTG
>NC_065512.1:39080709-39088611 GCF_006386435.1 Epinephelus moara
TTGTGTGCTAGCGTGTGTAGCATACTATGCTAGTGACGTATGTCACATGTATGTCACGTGACATGACATGACATTGGTAAGGTTATAAACTTAACCACATGCTGTTATTGCCTAAACATCAGGAAATAAATGCAAAAACAAAGTGCTTTGCCCACAAAGTAGATTTATTAAAAAAAACAAAAAAAAAACACCATCACTGAGGGACCATCCACTAAAACAGAGTCAGGAGGCCATGTAGTATGTCATATGTTGCCATTTAGGCCCACTGACAAAGTGGCGGTATATAACAAGCTGGGACGAGAACATGTTGGCACAAGTTAGGCACTTGGACTGGGCCACGCTCACAGCCTTTACAGAATAAGACACAACCACAAGAGATGTAAATGTGATGAACTCTTTTTTACTTTTTAAAGTTGATTACTTTACAGAGTATTATGGCTGTATCTACACAGAAAAAAAAGATTGATCTGAAGTGTGAGCCCACACTGAATGGGACCTGACTTTTGCATTGCAGACTAAATGTCATGATATTTTAAACAATCTGCCTTTTTTTTCCCACTCTTGAAATAAACCAGCGTGTGGGCTCTGAGGAGGATTATCCACATTATCGAGCTGAGTGGGAGTCTTGACTCAAGTGAGTCAATTTTGAAGGTTCCCGTTACATAGAGTCATGGCCAGCTGGTGATCAGCTGATAACAGAAGAATGATTCTCAGAGTTTTGTTCATCTGTCGTGATGAATTAACTATCATCACATACATTTTATATTTTATGTGTAAACTTCCTCCTGTCCATTCCCCATGTCTCTAATTTGTTGCTTGTAAGTAACGTTAAATTGCTGCAGTCATTTACAACATATCAATCTTCATCGATAAGTTCCTTTCAGCTGGGTCATTTTCCTGTTGCTCTGTGAATGGGAGAGGACAGTTTCTGTTAACTCATATACTGCTGCTCCAGTGACAGCCTCAGTGTGCAAACAAGACCTTCAGCCCACACACTGACCTAACTAACTGAAACCTTACTTCCCCTTGGTCCAAAATAGGCATTATAAATAGAGACCATGTCTGTCTTATTTTGGAGAAAAAAACGGAACCACACCTATCCCTTTTCCACCCTGTCGCCATGCAACAAGGAAAGCTGAGTCTTTTAGAAAAAGGCAGGCTGAAAAACTACTGAATTGAAAATACTTTTGCTCTCTGCTAATTCTTTTCAAATCTAAATATACAGTACATATAAAAAGTAGCTGCAGAGCTCTGATATTTGGCCCCCAACTTGATTTGAAAAAAGAGGAAGAGGAATGGAAAACAAAACAAGAAAGAAACTTGTGGTAGTTGATGATTATGTCTGTCCATCTCAGCTCTGAGAGCCCGGTGTTGCTGACATCTGTTAAAAAAACTTCACCTCACCCCTAACTGTGAGGAAAAGCACCCAGTTTTAGAGTGCCATTTATCTAAAATGTGTGGTGCGTGCATTTGGCCTTCACCTATGGGGAAAAAAGTGTCAGGAATTGATGAATAAGTCACAGTACTCTTACTTGAAGCCCATCTCCTGCACCTCTGTGTGGAGCAGTGCATTTAGTTCACACCTTGAACTAAATACACCGCTGCTATTATTCTCTCAAGTAGCAGAGATGAAAAGAAAAGAAAAATGGACATGGGAGCAGGATGGTGCTGTGAACCATGGCTCTCTTGCTGTGCTCAAGTATTCATCCATCGGAAGTGGAGGTAAAATGGCTCCTCCATTCAACGCCTGCACCCAGTGGTCTTTGTCCTCCATATTTTTCACACTTTTCGCCTTAACAGAAAGCATTCCATTAAGTCACCCTGTAAGAAGTTTGGCCTCTTTCACTCTCCATCCGCAGGCCACCTTTCTTCTCACTCCCACTCGAGCCCTATCATTACATAGTTCCAGATACTGCTCGCAAAGTGTTTTAGCGCTGCTGGATACCAGAGGAAGGGCAGCAGAGATGGACTGTAATAATCCAATTCCATAGACTCAGGGGAGCTCAAGACTTTACCCCACTCAGAGAAACAACAACCATTGTATTCAAATTACACTCATCATTTACTTCATCAGCAGCAAAGCCTCTTGGATTTGTTTAGTGCAACTTGAGGCATAATGTGAAAGCCCAAGAACGAGGCAATGCAAAGTGCTTTACATAAGATGTAAAGGCATTAAGAAAAATATGAAAGAAACATGAGGCAATATAAAAAGACAAGTAAACAAGATGGGATAAAACAATAAATGCAAGAAGAAAAACTCATATTGAAATTGATAAAGTCACAGTGCAATGCGAGGTGTGAATAATACTGTGATCTTAAGGGGAAAGAGACCAAATGGTATTATGGTTGTAATACATGACACTTGAACGTGAAATATTTGAAATTCCTGAAAACTAAGTGATACCAGAATCAAAGGAAGGTAAATAGGCTTTTAGATACTAATATGTATTGCACTTGGGATAAAAGCTGCAATTTTTATTCAAGAAAATATGTATTTTCTTTAATAATTTTTTTCTAAAATAATATATATTTTTTTTCTTTCAGATGGTCTAGATTACATAGGTAATAATGTTTTGACAAAAAATAAGTTAACATTTTGCTATGGTGGTTGTTTCCTAAAGTAGTTTATAGTTTCTGTATGTAAAATATGTTGGTAGGATGAGGGTTAAAGATGGGTGGGTTCTTAAAATCTTCCTAGGTTTGTACTTTTCAAAACAGAAAGCAAACTTGTTTGATATTATTACATTTACTTGAAATGCCATACAACAACAGCAAGTAGGTTGTTATCTAGCAATGGTCATGACTGGAAACTTTCAGCTCCAGTTTGCAGGTTGTAGGTTGGGTTTGGGTCATTGAGTACTTTATATTTTTACATGACTGGCGGGCAGGTGCAGGTTTTAAAAAGCCCTGACCTGTGCATCACTGCTGCAGAAAATTGTGCTCTGTTAATTTGTGTGCACTAAAAGTGCTTGTTTTGGCCACTTACAGACTCAGATTGTTATTACAAGAGTCTGAAAACATTATGGAAAGAACGCTACGTACAGAGAAATGAAACATTTTTCTTCACATTGCTGATCCGGTCTATTTATTTATGTGTGTAGCTAAGTATCGCTCAAGGATAAGTCCCATTCTGAAATCTTGCAGACTTTTCCACATTGTCAAAATCAGCTACAATTTCAACCATGACATTGTAAATCATGCCACACTGTCTGTTCTCCAACACAACAAAGTTTCCTCCTCTCTCACTAACGTTTCCACAGATATTTTTCCTGCAAGAAGTCCCCTCTTGCAAGATTTCAGAACTAGACTTTTCTTTCCATAATGTTGTCAAATACTTCGAACAACAATCTGACCCTGTCAGTGGCAAAAACAAGTACTTTAAGTGGGCGTAAATTGACAGTGCACAATTTCTTGTACGGATTACATCTCAACCTGTTTTGTGGCTGAGACTGCAGTGATCTCTCTCAGTACTGGACCAGTTTTGAAAATTGTTGTCTCCATTAGTCACTTACACACGGAGACAAAAAAACAGAGTCCGCACACCCAGCTATACTCCCATAAAGAATGACTTAAATTACCACTGAAGTGACATTTTGAGCCTCACGCTCTTCATCAGAGAAGTGAAACTTGAAACGTCACCTTGGTGGTAATTTAATTAAATGGGAGCATAGTGTGCAGACTCTGTTTTTTTTTGTGTCTTGCATAATCTCTTGTCCAGCACCAGTTATTATCCTGTAGATGTACATACATTTGCAAACTTTTTGTATCACTTAGACACAAAAACGTGGGAAAATAGTTGAAAAATACATATTTCCCTTTAAAGATGCTAAAATGATCCAAAGAGCTGAGGGGAACTGATGCAGCTGATCATTCTCTGTGGGATCTTTAATGTGAATAACATAGGTATCAAAACTTCTTCAGTCAAAACCATGAAGCATGAAGACTGAACACTGCTTCTTCATGTTTCAGCTTGAACTCTGGGGAGAATAAGTAGGATGGCTAATAACAGAGCAGTATATTAGATATGTATTGGCCCTGACCATTCAGTGCTTTATAAACTAACAGCAGTATTTAAGAAATCGAATAAATATCTGAGATGTGAGGACAGCTGTCTGCTTGATTTCTCAGAGACACCTGTGAAGAGACTATTACAGCTGTTGAGCCTACTTAAGATAAAAGCATGGGCATGTTTTCCTAAGTCTTCCTGAAATATCAGTCCTTTCAGTCTTGCTACATTTTAAGATGGCAATATACTGATTTTGTGAATGTCTTACTCTGAATGCAGTTGTGTCCACAGCTAGACCAGAATTTTAGGTTTGGTTTTTGGTCTTTATTTTTAGGGATTAAAGTTGAACACTGACTTTTATTTATTCCACTTTGTTCAACTGGAAGACATTTTGGCTCATGCAATAATCAGTGTGTTTCATACTTTTGGGAGCCGTATGGGATCATAGTCACTTGGTAGATTGTACAAGAATATTGACACAGAACTGCACAAAAGCAAAAACACACATTGTGAATGCATGCTGAGAAACTGAACACATCACACTGTAAATACTAATTGTCATCCTATAAATCACTGGTAGTGTGAATGGTTTATTAGCCATAAATAAAGCCATTTGTGTTAAATTAGTTATAAGAAAGTGTTGCGGGGATTATGTTTGTAAGTCATTATGTTTGTGTGCTAAAATTTAGCTCAGTACAGGAGGTGAAAAAGAAACAAGAATCAATAACAAAGCGAGAAGAAATAACAAGAAATGTCTCCAAAGAGCAACTGCCAAAAGAGATGAGAGAAAAAGGAATGAATAAAGAGAACTCCAGGAGGGAGAGAATTGCCCCAGATGTACCAATTTCCTTATCTTGTAATCTATCTGAGCTTTTAAAGTGTTTTCTATTGTATCCCCTTCTCTCTGCACCTCCCAGTCTGGCTGTCAGTCAGCAGCCAGCGTAGACAGTATGTGTCAGCAAACCGCTGAGAGCCAGGATCCTGTATTCCCCTGGAACAGATGGGGGGAGTAGATAAAGTGTTAGCATCCCCTCATTCTCTCTCTCTCTCTCTCTCCCTCTCTCTCTCTCTCTCTCTCTCTCTCTCTCTCTCTCTCACACACACACACACACACACACACACACACTGACCTCTCAACTTCGCTTTGCCTCTCCCTGCCTTTGAATTTATGCATATGGCTGCATGGGAAACACACCTAGTCAGGGTATGTGTGCAGTATGTGAGTGTTTGTGTGGATGTTTCAGGTTTTATTTCATTTGTCCCAGTGGGATTTCACAGTAAATATTGAGGTCTGTGTGAGCAGTGCAAATATGATACAGAGGCACCGTGTAATTAATGAATGTCCCAAGTTTGAATCTCAGGGGAGATGAAATTTGCTGAAAACACTTTTGCCCCAGAATAAAAAAGGAGGAGTCAGGATTTTACAAATTGTTATCTCCTGATTAAGCAAAGGAAAGTTCTTGTGCTAAAGGTTCCCACTACTCAGTGACAACGCATTTGTAGTAGTAGTTGTTGTAAAAAATAAAAACGTGTGCCTCAAAATCTGCTGTAATAAGAGTTTAATTTTCATATAGTGTTATCAGGTTATCAGGTTATCAGGTATTATCTGGTTTCAAATCACTAACAATATCCATAATTATCAAAAAGGACTGAATTTCAAACTAGACCTTTTTGTTTTAGTACTAGCATTTATCCAGTAGCCAAAGTGATGTCTCCTAAAATTAATCTAAATTCACCTAAAAATGGCTATCCAAGTCTTACCCAAAGTCAATTGAAAGCTGTTCTTGTTCCATTTTAGCACATGTACTTGCTTGGTCTCCTTGGAAAGGCAACACTTAACCCCCAAGATATACTGGTTCCCACTTTGTTTCAAAATTCCCTGCTTTAGGGTCAGGCAGAGGAGCAAAATCTGATAATTGTGAGATATGGACAAATATTTGTGAGCCTATGATATGAAACACAACAAAGAAATATTGAGGTTAGCACAACAAACAGAATGGTGTGCGATTGAGTGACTATGACGAGCGCAGATTAATACACCAGAGCTGGAAGACCCATCTGCTGGTTCCCAGTGTGCTGGTCAGCTAACAGCAGCGGAGAGAGTTATGCACAAGAACGGGACTGTGTGCTGGCGTTGCTCTGCAGTTGTAGGGGTTGTGAATGGAAAAACATCCAACATATACTAACATCACCAAGTGGCAATAATCAGGACGAGGGAAAAAAACAAACCAGAAGCCAGCTCCTCGTACAGAACAGATCAACATGATAAATTAACAGTAATCCGTATACAAAATGAAACAGAAAGAGAGACAGAGACAGAAAGAGATGCAGGACAGACGGTAATGACAATAGTTTACGGCAACATTAATTATAGTAATAATATTATAATTCTATTTACGGCTATTGTGGTACAATATGTTGAAAGTATATATATTATAGTATAGTATATAGTGTATATATATTAATATCTGATAGTATACATATGTGACAATAATCATATGTATATAATAACAGTAGAAGTATGACTAATGATAACAGTAGCAGGAGGCATCAGGCAGAACCACGGCAGCAGCACAACCACACACGTCACACTATCCAGGCACCACTGCGATNAGCAAAACTACACACGTCACACTATCCAGGCACTGCTGCAATACGAGTTAACCTGAGAGACAGTGGAGCACAAAGGCTCCAGAGAAGAAGCCGAGTTAGTGACATGCAGTACAGCCGAGTTAGCGAGATGCAGTAACAGGACATAAGTGTTAGCAAAGGAGAGCGAGACAGAGAGAGAGAAGGAGAGAAGGTGCTCGGTTTAGCATAGGAGGTCGCCCGGCAGACTAGGCCTATGTGATGGAGCAGCCCCATCACTGACTACGGGCAGCACACACACGCACACACACACACACACACACACACACACACACACACACACAATACCCACTCCCCTCCGCTACCTTTCTGTCTCATGAAATGACTCATGCATCTCTCCATTTTCCCTCTTTCCCTGCTGTTTAGTAGCGCACTTGGGTACACTACGTTCCTCTTTCATGCATACATTTCTCAGTTTATGGACACTGACTTACCAGGTGACGGTGTGATGAGTGTTCGCCTCGTGTCTCCTGTTTAGTCTGTCAAACCGGGGCGCACTGCTCTTCCGGTATAAATGTGTGAAGCGTCGCGCGTCTCCGTGGTCACATGACCTGTAATTTTGCTTATTTATTAATTTTCTGCATATACATGGGTTTTTGGTGTTTAAAGGGAATATGTCTAAATATGTATATAATTTCTGTGTATGACGTTTGGGTATCGAGAATGATTAACCCCTCATTTGAAGGAGGGTTGAATTTATTGGATTTTTCCCATGTATTATTATGCCTGAGGGGTGTGGCTTCAGGTTTAAAGGGAGCAGTTCAACCCAGGTAAGGGGAGTCTTGATCTGGTTGCAGAGAAGGCAACATCACTTGGACTGTGAGGTTTTTCCCCTTTGCTGGGTTTTCCTGACTATTGAGGTTTGTTGAAGAACAGTTGTTTTTTTTTGTGTATTCAAACTTTTTTTTGCATTTTTTTCCTGATTGTTTTTGTAAATAATTCACAATTTGCACCTTGGGAGGCCGGCAAAATAAAAAGCCAAAAACTGGATTTTCCCGACTCTGCCTGTATTTTTGGACTTTTTTGAGAGTTGCCAATAGAACCCCGCTACAGCCTAATTCAGCCTTACTAGGGGCTGGTACAAGGCAAGCCTGAGCCAGCCCTAACTGTAAGCTTTTTCAAAAAGGAAAGTCTTAAGTCTAGTCTTAAATGTGGAGACGGTGTCTGCCTTCCGGACCGCAACAGGAAGATGATTCCACAGGAGAGGAGCCTGATAGCTGAAGGCTCTGGCTCCTGATCTACTTTTG
>NC_065512.1:39089338-39105045 GCF_006386435.1 Epinephelus moara
TTACTTACTGATCCATTAGAAAGAAAGCTAGCTGGACACCGGTTTTGAAGCCTCTTTGGTCACGGAGCTCCCTCCATCTCTTGAATGCCTGACTGAGGTTTACTCTTGTTTTTCCTCTTCTTTTATCACTCTCCTTTTTGTGCATCCTCACCTCCTCAGACAGATTAGCTCGTTTTCTTTTGGGAGGCCATTTTTCACTAATCTCCAAACTTTGTCCGTCTGCCATTGTGCTCCTGATTCAACTATCTCATGCCCCGGCCAGTTCCTCATAAGGACCAGCTCCAGTCCCGATTGGCTGACCGACCAGTTTGGCAATACATGACGCATTTCCTGCTGTAAAGCAGATTTTTTCCGCGAAAATTCGTCCCCGTTGGCAGAAGCTTATTGCAAAGTCATTAAGTAACCTATGTAAATGCTGATAGTCTGATTTTACAGTGTATACTACCCTGTACAACCCACATTATTTTCATAATGATATATATAGGCAAAAATGCTGTCTGTTTGTTCTTTAAGGCAGTTTAATTAATTGATCAGTTTCTTCTGGCTTTATTGATAAATACAATTGTGTATCATCCGCATAACAATGGAAATTTACAGAGTGATTTCTAATGATGTTACCTAATGGAAGCATATGTAGAGTGAATAGGATTGGTCCGAGCACAGAACCTTGTGGAACTCCAAAACAAACTTTAGTACGTAGAGATGATTAATCATTAACATGAACGAACTGAAAACGATCAGATGAATAAGATTTAAACCAGCTTAGTGCAGAACCTTTTAGGCCAATTAAGTGTTCCAGTCTCTGTAGCAGAATTTGATGGACAATTGTGTCAAATGTCGCACTAAGATACACTAATAAAACAAGTAAAGAGATGAGTTCTTTGTCTGAAGCAATCAGAAGATCATTTGTAATTTTAACTAGTACTGTCTCAGTGCTATGATGCACTCTAAATCCTGACTGAAATTCTTCAAATAAATTATTATCATGGAGAAAATCACACAGCTGGTCTGCGACTACTTTCTCAAGGATCTTTGAAAGAAAGGGAATATTAGCTATTGGTCCATAGTTGGCTAACACCTCTGGATCCAGGGTGGGTTTTTTTTTAGAAGAGGTTTAATTACAGCTACCTTAAAGGACTGTGGTACATAGCCTGTTAATAAAGATATATTGAGCATGTCATGTCTCTAGCCAGGGAGTCATTATCAACATGAATGAACTAAACTGGATAAAAACTCTGAGAATTCAGATACAAATTCAGAATACGGGCCAGGAGCATGGTACACTATACCAAATAAAAGTGGCTGCGAGGTTTTCCAGGTTGGATGTAGAAGACTAAGAACAAGGCTTTCAAATGAATTATAGTCTAGTTTAGGTTTAGGGCTGATTAACAGACTAGAGTTAAAAATGGCTGCAACTCCCCCTCCTTGGCCGCTGCCTCGAGGAATGTGGGTATTATTATGACTGGGAGGAGTGGATTCATTTAGATTAACATATTCATTTGGACACAGCCAGGTTTCAGTGAGGCAGAGTAAATCAATATGATTATCTGATATTAATTTGTTTACTAACACTGCTTTAGACGATAGAGACCTGATATTTAACAGTCCATATTTAACTCTCCTGTTTTGTCTTTCTGTCACAGAAGAGGTTTTAATTTTTATTAGGTTGTTATGCACAACTCCTCTTTGTTTAATTTTAGATTTAGATAGTTTAGGTGGTCAGGGGACAGACACCGTTTGTATAACTACAATAGAAGCTCAGAGAAGTGTGTGAGACTCCGACTCTGATTCCTGGTCTCAACTCTGGGTTGTCAGGGTTTTGAATTTCCAGTAAACATGGCCAGGTTTCTAGATATGAGAGCAGCTCCATCCAAATTGGGATGAATTCCGTCTCTCCTAATCAGACCAGGTTTTCCCCAGAAAGTTTGCCAATGATTAACGAAACCCACATTGTTTGCTGGACACCATCTGGACAGCCAACGATTAAATGATGACATGCGGCTAAACATCTCATCAGTGGTCTGATTTGGGAGGGGTCCAGAGAAAACTACAGAGTATGACATAGTTCTAGCATATTCACACACCGAAGCAGCGTTAATTTTTGTGACCTCCGATTGGTGTAACCGGGTGTCATTGCTGCCAACGTGAATAACAATCTTATTAAATCTACCTTTAGCCTTTAGCCAGCAGTTTTAAATTTGACTCAGGGATACATCTGACTGTGGTCGCTGGTGTTGCTAACTTCACGTTTCTCAAAATAGAGCTGCCAATAACCAGGGTTTTCTCCTCAGCGGGTGTGTCACTGAGTGGGGAGAAACGGTTGGAAACATGAACAGGCTGGTGGTGAATCATGGACTTCGGCTTGGTACTATGCTTCTCCCAGACAGTTACCCAGCCTCCCGGCTGCACAGGGGTTACAGGGGGACTGCTAGCAGAGGCTATGCCAAGTGGCTCCGCGCCGGCTACAGGGGGCTGGCTAACTACCATGGTGCGGCGCCGCGCTTCCAATTCACTAAGCCTCGCCTCCAACACAGTAAATAAACTACACTTGTTACATTTATAATATATTTGTAACACTGTTGAAAAGTGCATGTTAATTATTTAAACCTTACTTTTGTAACGTGTTACCCCCAACACTGGTCACAGGTGAGTTATAACTGTTTATTTGTTTGTTTGTTTTTGTCTGACAGGAGCGTTTATTGAGTCTGCTGTGGTGGTTGTATCTTGGTATGATCAGCATTAATGGCACCACAAGGAGCACAGCTTTTAAATGATGTGTCCAATGAGTACACCTCTTAAACAACAACAAATACAGCTGTTGTTTTACATATAATCATGATAGGAGGGCCATCAGATTTCTAATAGTTTAAAAGCAAAGCACCATTTATCTGGGGTAGAGGTGGACATCAAACTCTATTTATTAAATTAATTTGTGGAAACGCATGTTAATTATTTAAACTCCAGGTTTGTGCAAAGCACAAATCATTCCTGCCATAAATATTTACATAAAGATGAAGGAACAGAGCACAGTCCTCCCTCTTCTACTCCATCCATCCTTCCTATCTCGCCCTCTCCCCCACGCATCCATCCCTACCATTCCTCCTGGCAGCTTGGAAGCAAAAGGTCACGGGCTGTTTTGTACAGGGCTGATTCAGGCGTGACCGACACTGAAATGTCACCTGATTGCTGCCCAGCCAAGACCATGTGATTGGTTCAACTGTGCTGACTCATCATCCATTTGTATGAACCACACACTGACAGCAGTACAGTTGAAATTTAATGAATGGGTTGGGAAATGTGGGAAATCCAAACATGGCTGAACCCTGTTCATAAAATCCAGATTAATAGAATCAGCTATCATGTCATAACACGATTGCCCGAGCACCAGTTGATGTTGGGTAGGATACATGAAGCCATCTATTTTGCTAACACTCCACTACTTATCTCCCACTCAGCCCAGCACTGAGACTAAACATAATACAAGGTAAAACTTGACTTCCTGGGGGTAAACAGGCAACACCCAGTTATTTAGGCCACAGTGAACATACAGTGTGGACACAGTGCAGGTCAGATGAAGTATCTCTAATATATCCATGCAGTGGAGTACTCACATGTGACATCACAGAATGAATGAATGGGGCGAGGGTGGATCTCAGCCACACCCTTGATTGTGTGTAACTATAAGCATTAATAACATGTAAAAGGATGAGTTATATAAAACCCTACCTATAGTTGTGATGAATGGAAAAAAATAGCTATAGAGACCAAAACTGATTTTTGTAACAGGTTGTAAACATGTTTATTTCTGCTGTACATTTGGACATTTTAACATGAGGGTCTATGGGGCCTGACTCGTTTCTGAGTAAGCCTCAAGTAGCCTTTACAAGAACTGGAGTTTTTGGCACTTACGCACTGGCTTAATTTTCCAGCCCTGGAGGTTGCTGCTTAATACTGACGAACAAGACACCCTTTAGTGTCTGTATAACATGCACAGGGCTTTCAGCTTACTTCGATGTAAACCTATCTGCGATAATAACCTCTTCGTTACATCAGAGACAGCCTACCTCCCACCTTTGATCCACACCAGTTTGCCTACCGTGCTAACCGGTCCACTGAAGATGCCATCGCCATAGAAATGCACACAGCACTGAGCCACCTGGAACACAGTGGAAGCTATATGAGGATGCTCTTCATAGACTATAGCTCGGCATTTAATACAATCATACCGGACACTCTCATAAGCAAACTACTTGCCTTAGGGATCTCCTCCTCCATCTGCACCTGGATCAGAGACTCCCTCACCAACCGTTCACAGACTGTTAAACTTGGCCCACACCTCTCCTCCACCACCATGCTCAACACTGGGGCACCACAAGACTGTGTGCTGACTCTACTCCCTGTACACACATGATTGCACACCGGCTCACCCCACCAACACCATCATCAAATTCGCTGACGATACGGCCATCATTGGACCCATTTCAGGGGGCGACGAGTCTGCCTACAGGGATGAGATCCACAGGCTAACTGCGTGGTGTTCAGCAAACAACCTCTCACTGAACACCACAAAAAACAAGGAACTCATAATTGATTTCAGGAGGAAACACATCACAGACCCGGCCCCGATCTACATTGGAGGGGCCTGCGTGGAGAGGGTTCATACCTTCATGTTTCTGGGGATCCTAATCTCAGACGACCTCTCCTGGTCTGCCAACACAAGGGCATCAGCTAAAAAGGCACAGCAGAGACTCCACTTCCTGAGGGTACTCAGGAGGAACAACCTAGAGAAGAAGCTGCTGGTGGCCTTTTACCGGGCAGCCATCGAGAGCGTTCTGACCTACAACAGAAGGTTGTAGCTCAGAACCTACAGTATGCTGGCTGCTCGGCCGCGGACAAGAAAGCTCTGCAGAGGGTAGTGAGGACAGCTCAAAAGATCATTGGCTGCTCACTGCCCTCCCTGGAGAACATCGCCACCTCCTGCTACCTCAGTAGAGCAACAAAAATCATCAGGGACCCCTCACATCCTGGTCACCACCTGTTCCAACTGCTGCCCTCCGGCAGGCGCTACAGGACTGCCAAGGTACGCACCTCCAGACTCAGAGACAGTTTTTTTCCCCCATGGCCATCAGTACACTGAACTCTAATAAGCCCTGACCAACCCCAGCCAACTCCCTCACATCATTCTACACCATTACATGTCATATCAGTCTCACTCTTTCATACCTGTGCAATATATTTATACATTTTTTAAATACAGTATATATATATATTTTATACAGCATCCGTATTTTAAATATTTATTCTGAAGAACACTTATTTTTGCACTTATTAACAGTGTTATCTGTAGTGTTGTCTTGTGTTGTCTTGTGTTTTAATTTGCTGTCTTTCTATGCAACAAGCGGAGTTGCATCTCCAATTTCGATGTTTGCTCTGCCACAATGACAATAAAGACTTCTATATACTCATACTCTCTATATAAAGAGCATGAAAGTCAGAGTGGGATGGAAAGAGTGGTGGATGGCTTAGACACACACAGGACTTTCAACCAGGAGACCTCTGTTTATTCCCCATGTGAAACCAAAATTCAGTTTTGTTATTTTAACCACCAAATGCAGTTAATGTCACATGATATACAGGGCAATTTACTGTTAAATATCAAATGTAGTTGTTTTAAAAAAATAGTAATTTTTTTTAAAGTGCAGTTGTTGTATGAGGTACTTATCCATAGACGGTATATTACATACAATAGATGTCAGTTGGCACGCCCCCAGTTTAGAAAACTAGGCTTCCAACATGGAAGCTAGGAAATCTTGTTGTGGAGGGGTCAGCAACAAAATGTATTGTGGCCACCCAAAAAAGTCAATATCAGTCTAAGTGTATGCTGTAATCGGACCATTATCAGTGCTTGACCTTAAGATCAGACAGTGATCTCCAGTGGAAAAATTAAGCTGTTATATTGCTCTCTTCAAAGCCAGACTCCATTAAGAAAAAAAGATTCAACAACTCTGAACACAGGAGCTGCTGGTCTACCACTGCCTCAAAGTTATTTTGTTTGTGTTATTGTGTGACTTTAGTGTTTAAAAGGGTTATTTCAGAGTTACTAATGTCATACAATAATACAAACAAACTGATCGAAGCAGCACTGGACCAGCAGCTCCCGTGTTCAGCTGTTATAATTACTGTTTTTGTAGTAGTCTTGCGCCTTTGAAGTGAGCATAGACGGAAAGCTAAAGCCATTAACAACTTTCCTGTCCCAACACGCTGTCTAGTGAAGAGGTAAATTGGTGACAACACTCTCAATATAGTATACACTTAGACTGATATTTTTTTAGGTGGGATTTTTTAAAGGGATTGTGCAACCAAAAATGAAAATTCAGCCATTATCTACTCACCCATATGGCGATGGAGGCCCTGGTGAAGTTTTAGAGTCCTCACATCCCTTGCGGAGATCGGCGGGGGGAGCGGCCAGCACACCTAATGGCATACAGCTCCCCAGACTAACGTCCAAGAACACAAAATTGAATCCACAAAGTATCTCCATACTGCTCATCCGTAGTGATCCAAGTGTGCTGAAGTGGCGACATAAAAAGTTGTTTCGAAAAACGTCATATGAACTCTGTTTTTAGCCTCACTGTAGCTTGTAGCTCTGACTGCTTCTCTGTGCTCCGCGTTCACGTGTGCGCGCCTGTGCGAGAGCTTTGCTCACCCGTGTTTACATCACGTGACACGTGCACCACAGGGTGAGACAATGGTAACTACAGTAGCTAAAAGATAATTTGCACTACGGTCTTTTAGCAAAGGACAGCCCAACATGTCTGAAGACTTTGAAATTGAGGAGGAACAGCATTTCTTTGTTGAGCCGTATTTGCCACCTTCAACCAAACCCAGGCTCCGTACATACGAGCTCCAGGTAGAAACAGTGCTGATACTACCTTTCCTAGCATATTCACCATACTCTATTTCACATGCTACATAGCATAACTACAATATAAGCTAAAGTTAAAGGAGACAGATAACTCACGGGATCAGCAAACACACTCACCTTACAGCATGGTCTCAAACAAAAGGGATTCAAATAGGCCACACACACTCACCTTACAGCATGGTCTCAAACAAAAGGGATTCAAATAGGCCACTTCCACACTTAAATAACCTCCTTCTTCCTGGATTTTCTCCTGAGAGGACTGATTGGTGGATCTCTCCACCTGATCTCAAGGAGTTATGTACCTTGCCTAGTAGTTCCCCCTGTTGGCCCACAACTGACATTATTCCTCTTCATCCAAATCCACTGACTAGCTCTGGCTGCTTCATCTGACATTTCCTTAACTGTCTTTCTCAAACTCTGTTCCCGCACTGAGTTCCCCCAGGAACAATACAGCTGATCTTGTTATGAATCCCCTACACCCCACTTCCACTGGATAAATCCTAGTTTTCCACCCTCGCTGCTCAGCTTCTGCTTCTAAGTCAGCATATCTAAGCGTTTTTCTTTCATAGGCTTCTTCCACTGAGGCTTCCCAAGGAACTGTCAGCTCAATGAAAAAAACTATCCGTTGACTCACTGACTACAACACTATGTCAGGCCTCTGATTGGTACAGACTATTTTCTGGGGAACAACAGGCCTTCCCCCTAAATCTACTCGCATTTCCCAATCACAAGCACCTTCTAGGCAGCCACACCCTTGCCTCCTTACCAACTTTTTCACTTCTGTATTTCTCCCCCTCACGGACAAACTCCATTGCTAAACTCCTATTCTTAAAACCGTCTGAATTAGCTTGTCTTCATTTCCCTTCTATGCCTGCAGGTAAACTTTTCAACACCTAGTTATGTCCAGTGTATACCGGCCTTTTGACAAGCTACCTTTACAGCCTGACAAAATATGCTTTAAGGTTGCAGTACCTGAACACAATGGGCATGATGGGTCCCCATTTACCCACAGTTTTAGGTTCTGGAGGGGTGGAAACACATTGTATGTAGCCCCTACCAGGAATCTAATACGATTCTCCTCCATGTTCCACAGGTCCCTCTAACTAAGCTTCCTCTTCTCTACGCTTTCCCAATTCAACCACTGTCCCTGCTTAGCCTGGGCCACTACCTTTGCAACCCTTAATATCTCCTCCTGTCTACGTATCTGTTCCACAATCAGCTTTCTTTTATCTTTGTGACCTGCTTTATTCCACACCTGAGCCAAGCCCCAGGCCTCCCCGGCCAAACTGAACATTACCTATGATCTCTGCATGCCTAAGAGCTGCTTCTGTCTCCTGAACTGCCGATCTTGCCTTCCATTTCCTCCCCTTGGTTTGATTTGGAACCACACTCCTAGCTACCATGTCCTTACTCCCAGATAACAAGAGCTCTGTCCTAACCTTGGTACATTTAAATTTCTCTGTTAAACTAGATACTGGCAGCTGAAGTATCCCTTTTCCATACAATGCAACACTACTTAGGCACCTAGGAGTGCCCAACTACTTCCTAATATAGAAGCTAAGCGACCTTTCAATTCTCTCCACAACGGATATTGGAATTTCATAAACTGACAGTGACCAGATTAACCTTGGATATAGCCCAAACTGCAAACATCACAACTTCAGCTTTCCTGGAAGTTCTGATTTATCTATTCTGTCCAATCCTTCACTCACATCTGTGTTGGCTGTAGCTAATTTGATTGTAGCAAGGCTGCTAGGCCTCACCACTGCTGCCATGGGTTGCTAGCCCATGTCAGCACCTTAGCTGGTGAACATAGTAGAGCATTTAACAGCTAAAGAGACAGATATTGGTGGCGATGAAAACAGAGCTAATTCAGGAGAATGAATATTGTACTTGAAAGGCTCCAAATGAATGCTTATGTCGTATCTGGTGGATGTGAAAATGGGCAGCCGTTTGCTAATAAGCTAACCACAACAGTTTAATGAGGTGATAATATGTCAGTGCTGCCTTTACAGATTGTTCCTCTCTTTCTAAGAGACTTAAAAAAAAGAAGAAAAAAAGCATTTATATCTTAAAAGTTGCCGCAACAAAGCAGAGCTAAAGGTCAAGGTAGTACTTACATGAATAAATAATGCTTATATTTTCTGTGTGTGCTGATTGCATATGTGGGCAATTGTTTTCACATGAACACAGCATCAACATGGTGTTACCTTAATATGGCCTTCGATCATTTTTGGTTTAACCAGTTCCTTGTTCCTCCTGACAGTTTTATGGCATCAAAGCTTGATTTTTTTTTTTTCCAAGCTAATCAGTGGTTTAGCTGTGTGACTCCAGAGATTACACTATTTGTCATAACTTTCTGGTCACAATAGAACCAACACCAAATCAAATTTTGGTACAATATTGTACACAAACATCATTCTTTCTCTATTTTTGCAAAGATAAGATGTAACAAAAAGGTCTGAAGCCTTGTCCCTGTCCTTGCGTGGCAGTACCTTATCCTACAGAACCATGCCCAACCTTCTCCCAGATGCTGCATCAGTATGTCATCAATATTCAAGATATGATGTCCCTTATCTGATTGCTCCAGTGAAGCAGTTCATTTCTTAAGCCTGTTACTGAAAGCTTGAAGATGCATGGTATGATACAAGCAATCACAAAACAAGCGCTCCGCATGCAACATCACTTCAAGTGCTGATTACTTTCATTACAGGGGAGTAATTAGCACCTTAAGAGGAAAAGGTAGGTTCAGAGATGTGATCCCCAGGTGATTTGAAAGAGTTAGTTTAATCTCACCAGGGTGAGAATAAATTAACAGTTCTCGCAGGGGAGGAAGTTCTTATCAGAGCTGACATACATGTACAAGCACAGTCAGAATTCAAATACATCTGCAACAATAAGAGAAATTACACATTGGCTTTTTAGCTACATCCATATCTCTCCAGTGCTACAATGTCTGCGTACTACATAGTGGGGTGACGAGCAGAATCGGGGAAAGAAATGTGGAGTGGATCTAAAATTGAATGAATCTGGGTGCTTTTGCATTAGCAGGACTGTCAAGATTACCAAGATGTACTCAGACAGCAAGAAAGACACACTAAGTTCATGTCAATTCAAACCAAGGTCAAGAGAATATGATGAAGCTTGTACCTTGAACTTGGGTGTATTGTCAATATAGTGGTATACTTACTCATCTTGGATAATTTATGTCAATAAAAATTGCATCTGTTAAAAGGGCATGTGGGTTGCAATGTGATCTTACCCCTACTTATCATTTATTTTTTTCAGAATGACACCTTTTGTGTTGTATCTTCAATCAATTCAATCAATTTTATTTATAAGCCCAGTATCACAAATCATAATTTGCCTCACAGGGCTTTACAGCATACGACATCCATCTGACCTTTGGAGCCCAGCAGATAAGGAAAAATTAAAAAAAAAACTTTAACGGCAAAAAAAATGGTAGAAACCTCAGGAAGAGCAACTGAAGAGGGATCCCTCTTCCAGAACGGACAGACGTGCAATAGATGTTGTACAGAACAGGTCAACATAATAAATTAACAGTAATCCGTATGACATAATATGACAGAAAGAGAGACACAGACAGAAAGAGATGCAGGACAGACGGTAATGACAGTAGCTTACAACAATATTAATGAAAGTAATAAAATTATAATTATAGTTACGCTATTGTGGTACAATAAGTTGAACGTCTATATTAATATATAATAGTATAGAAGTAGAGGTAGAAGTATGACTAATGATAACAGCAGCAGCAGGAGGCATCAGGCAGGACCACGGCAGCAGCACAACCACACACGTCACACGATCCAGGCACCGCTGCAATATAAATTAACCTGCGAGACAGTGGAGCACAAAGGCTCCGGAGAAGAAGCTGAGTTAGTGACATGCAGTACAGCCGAGTTAGCAAGATGCAATAACAGGACATGAGTGTTAGCAAAGGGGAGAGAGAGAGCGAGAGAGAAAGCAGAAGGGGTTGGTCGTTAGGTTTAGGCAACTAAACTACCTGGTAAGGATTAGGGAAAAAAAATCATGGTTGATGTTAGTCACTACCTGTTAGTTAGCTTTTTTGGAACTACCCCCACTGGTCTGTATAGTTAAGCCTTGCCCTATGTTCTCAGTGTGGCAAGGATAAAGTGAAAAGAAATTAAGCTAAATAATTTGACCAAAAAACACCCTGGCAATTTCACCCAGAGACTTAATTTGGAGTACAAGGCACACAGGTAAGCTTACTCATTAAGGGGCATGAGACGTGGTTCAGAGGTTGTAGAAAAACACAATTTTATTGTTAAAGAGTTATTTTTAAAAATAAGTTTTTGTCATTCGCACAGAAAGAAAGAAAAGAAAATCAAATAAGGGGCTGGAGCCGAGTGGATGGACAATGGCTTGTGCAGGGGGGGATCCACCAAAATAAAGAAATTAACCAAATCACCCGGCATACGTGGCACACACACTCTCAGTGAAGTAAAACCCCCTTCCCAGGACACAGCAGATGAGACAGAGGGGATACCACCACCAGGACACCAGCACCGCCACCACCGGTCACCAACAACTGAAAAGAGAAATAAAGAAATTAGTGTGTGAACAACAAACCAACAAAATAAAATAAAAACAAAATCATCTCAGAAGTTAACAAAATTATAACGGTTGGGCAAATAACAAACTTAAGACAACCAATATCAATAGCTGACCACTATTAACTCATAGTAGTAAGAAAAGAAAAATAAACAAAAGAAAACAAAACAAAAATTCAACCTAAGTACATAAGCTCTATGGCTTTCAAATTAAACAAAATAGAACTAAATAAGTAATCAATCCAAAATAACAATTACAAAATTACTCCAAAATAATATAACACTTTTACACACTCATTCACACAAGTGGGGCCAGGCCCCGGTTAAAACACACAGATTTGATAAGCGTCTTTGGTGGAGCTGCTCTGGGACACAGTGTGAGCTGCAGAAGCCAGGTAGCAGTGGACACAATACACCAGCCAGAGCAGAGCAAAGCGAAGCAAAAACCAAGCAGCGGCACAAAGCAGCAGTGAGACAAAGCAGCTTGGAGACAAAGCATCGGTAGGACAAAGCAGCAGTGACCCCAATAATCTGATTGCAGTTACTCCTAATCATGGGAAAAATACTGTTAGTGTTGTTACATTTACAAGGAAATACTGCGGTTGCTTGCTACACTAAAACACACATACCTGTTTATGACCAAACATGGGGACACACACACACCCACTCGCACAGGAAGGGAAGGAGAGAGGACTCTGGCCGCCGTTGGCGTTTACCTGAGACCACACTAGCATTAGCCGTCAGACAGCATCAACCACAACGCCGAGAGAGGATACTTACCAAACGAAAAATACACCGCAGCACATAAGGGGAACCCAGAGCAGCAGGCAAGCAGTCGCCCTACAAAACAACACAAATGCCATGAGCACACGGAGAGAACCAACGTGGTGAAGCAGCGGGCAGCCATACCTGTCAGGCCAAACAACCTTGGGCCTGGAAGTGACGCACCAGTGATGACAGGGGCGCATAAGGAAGAGCCGGTGGAGGATGGCAGTTTTTATACCGGCTCACCTCATGACGGCCACCAGTGGCGCTAAATACAAGCAGTGGTACTAAATAGCATCGATGGCACATCTATGCCGCTACATCAGGAAGACTTCCCCCTTATTTTTCAATATGTAAGTGCATTGTTCCAGTTGTAGTGTACATATATATATATATATAATATATATATATATATATATATATAGTTCAATATTTGTTTGAACAAATTTTAGGGGTCTTTGCTGGTTCCAGTTCAGCAAAATATACTTCTTTGCTATATGATATTATGCCGATCCTCTTTGCAGACATGGGTCTAGCTTCCTTTTCAGCTCTGTACCAAAACGGTACTGAACTGGCAAAATGTCAGATGGAATCCTCAAGACCTTAACAGTCAGATCATGCACCTCTTTCCAAAAAATGTTTTAGTTTTCTGCATTCCCAGAGAAAAATGAATGACTGACCCTGTACATGTTTTACATCTGTGACATTTAGAGGATGAGCCAAACCATGTTTTTTTTCCTAAACCTAATAAAAGGCTTTTGTTGACTAAACCTAACCATGTGCTTGTGTTGCACAAGTAAATAAACAGGAATACGAGTTGTTTTACTGACGTAAGTTTATTTTGAAAAATACTTTATGCATCTAATGAGCAGAAACTGTACATTTCCTGTGAAAAATGATATGTATTTTGAAAAGACACAATGCATTTAAGAGGCGTAAATTGAAATGACATCCCGGAACATCAACAACATGCACAGGAAGATACCTAACGCATAATATGTAGATGTAAATGGCACTAACCAAACTGCGATATGTTGGGATGAGAACGGGTGGAGTTTAAGAATCACAACCCTGACCCCAACAACAGAGACACCAAGCAAGTTACATTATACAATTAGATTTGTAGAAATCTCAGAAAAATCAGCAGAAATCTTCTGTCATACTTGTCAAATCCTGGTTCCTTCCTTACCCACAGTACAACTGAACAATCAGCAGCTGGTGGGAGACAGGCCCCCAGGAATGCTACTCATCCTTGCAGCAAATTTTTCCCAGTGGCCACTTGTGTGGCATTGCAGTGAAAAAAAATCCCATCTGGCCCAAAAAACATTTTCCCATTAAACCCCGACTGTGAAAAAAATGTCTGTGAAACTGTTAACAGGACACCTCGGACTGCAAACAAGGTCAATTATGACTCTTTCTATGAATAATTGTAGATCCGTGGAGGTTTTATATTCGTAAAAATTACCTGGAGATGAGAAAAGCAATTTAAAAATCTGAGATGAAATCTCAATGTAAAGTCTATAAGCTGAGCAGAAACTCACGAGTGGGAACAGTGGGAGAAACCAGCCTATTCTTTTTTTGAGGTTGTCCAATAACACCGCCGGTGGGCGGCGTGGTATGACGTGGTATGATATGCAGTATGATATGCGGAAAAGCAGCGTCAGTTCATAACATGGCAAGTCAGCACTTGTCACGGCAATATCATAAGCTGCTGGATGGCATCAGGTTTAAACAATGCTGGTAATGGGGTAATAGGAGGAGCTTGAAGGTCCCTACAGAGCAGGCAGGAGGGGTGGTTGATGGGTCCAACTGACCTTGGACTTTTACCCAGGAGCCCCTTGTTTGCTTCTCGAGTGAATGTTAAACAGTTATCTATTTTTCTGACTTCCACGTGCTTATGTTGACTAAACCCAACCACTTACTTTTGCTGATGTTCCAGCATTGGTAGTAGCATCCTGGAACATCAACAGCAGATGCAGAGGCACACCTAGTGTGTAATATGTAGACATGAAAGGCCATGCACAAAGTGATGATATGTGGCAACTTTTTTTGGCGTACGTGCCTGGTGAGCAACTTCATTGGACTGAGTAGGTGCCATCTTGGCATCTTGCATCTAGTTATTATTATAGATCTGTCGTTGGAGATTAAGGTGGTTAATTTTGTCATCAAACTGGCAACTATCTTCTGGCAACACACATGAACATTAGATTTTAATAAAGCAATAGTACATAAGGTGAGGGTTGTAGTGGTGAAAGGCGCTCCAGCAGCAAATGGCATTTGAATGAATGTGTCAGCAGAGTTAAAGTGTCAGGTTATAATGGCTGTTCATTATACCTGCATGAATAACATGTGACAATAGCAGCAAATATCCAAGTACCTGATGAATGAGCCAGTGATTGAGAAGCCTGACGCAGACGTGGCTTTAGTGCTCTGTCTGAATGTGGCTCACCCAGTTAAAGATGCAATGCTCAATGAGCCCAGAAATGCAATTGTCTGACTTTTTGTCTTAAATGTCAACAAGCAATTTTCATTGGCACTGGCTTGGAGCATGATGTCCACGTCTCTTTGTACTGTGAAGTTTGGATTTAAGAATCTCCCAACTGATTCGCTGAAACTAGCTTTACGCATGTTTCCAACTGATTCTATTATAATTCGATTATGACACAGCTTAGCCAGATCACAATTCACAAATCACAATTTCCACCTGTTTCTGTCTCTCAAATATTTGCAGTAGTCTAGTAATTAATGCTTTAGATTGAACAGCACAGTAGACATATCATTAAAATCAACTATTGTGTATGGCAAAAAAACAAGTCAGAACGACAACTTATTTCTTATTTGTTTTAAGCCAGCCAGCATTCAGCCTAGCCTTGACAAACATAGTACCAAGTTCAATTTTATAGCTCTGCTGACATCAGTGCCAAGTTTGACACTGTGATCATAACATTCCTATCAGTAGACTTAACAGGTGTGTCGGTATATCCTGAATTGCTCTTAAACAGTTTGAGTCATATCATTCAAATAGAGACATTTCTGTTCTATTGGTAATTTTGTCTTATCTTTTGTGTGGAGTGCCACAGGGATCTATTCCTGGTCCAATTCTGTTTTCTCTCGATGTGGGTTTCGTTAATAATTGGCAAACTTTCTGGGGAAAACCTGGTCTTATTAGGAGAGACGGCATTCATCCCACTTTGGATGGAGCTGCTCTCATATCTAGGAACCTGGCAAACTTTATTAGTGAATCAAATCCCTGACAACCCAGAGTTGAGACCAGGACTCGGAGACGCAGTCCTATACGCCTCTCTGAGCTTCTAGTTCAGTTACCCAGCCATAGTTTTCATAGTTTTATACAAACGGTGTCTGTCCCCCGACCACCTAAATTATTTAAATCTAAAATTAAACAAAGAGGAGTTGTGCATAAC
>NC_065512.1:39108123-39108281 GCF_006386435.1 Epinephelus moara
TCTGTCTCATTGTGTCATACGGATTACTGTTAATTTATTATGCTGATCTGTTCTGTACGACATCTATTGCACGTCTGTCCGTCCTGGAAGAGGGATCCCTCCTCAGTTGCTCTTCCTGAGGTTTCTACCGTTTTTTTTCCCCGTTAAAGGGTTTTTTT
>NC_065512.1:39108357-39110265 GCF_006386435.1 Epinephelus moara
CTGCGAGGGTCATAAGGACAGAGGGATGTCGTATGCTGTAAAGCCCTGTGAGGCAAATTGTGATTTGTGATATTGGGCTTTATAAATAAAATTGATTGATTGATTGATTGATTGATCTTGATATGTTTCAATTGAGACGCATTATCAGTTATTTTAATGGGTTATCCTAACATTATAATGCTATTATTACGCCGATAACATGCAAATCTACTTTTCCTTAAAATGCTTTCAAGAAATGGATGACTTTTAAATTTCTGCAGCTTAACTCAGCGGCTGTGGCTCAGAGGTAGAGCGGGTCGTCCACCAATCGAAAGATCAGTGGTGCAATCCCGGGCTCCTCCAGGCTGCATGTCGAAGTATCCTTGAGCAAGATACTGACCCCAAATTGCTCCCGATGGCTGTTACATCGGTGGCACCTTGTATGGTAGCCTCGGCCACCAGTGTATGAATGTGTGTGTGAATGGGTGAACGTGACTCGTAGGGCCCTATTTAGATGGTCTAAAATGCAAAGCGCCAGGCGTGCAGCGCATGGGCGTGTCCCAGTCACTTGCTAGTTAGATAGCGCGTTTTTAGACCGTGTGCCATGGTGGAGAGTCTAAAAGGGTTGGACTTACTCTGTGAATTAGTCATGGGTGTGTTTTGGGCGTATCATTTAATAAGCCAATCAGAGTGTCACCTCTCATGCCCTTTAAAAGAGGCGCGATTGGAGCGCATGGCGGAGAGCTAGTTAGATGGCGGACCTACCAACTGGAAAGAGTGAGCGTTTTACAGCTGAGGAGACGGATCTCCTCGTGCGGGAGGTGAAGGCCTGTCAGAACCAGATCTACGGGGACAGCAGACAAGCACCCAAGCACCCTGAGGTAAAGCAGGTGTGGGATCACTAATACAAGAAAGATCTTACTAAATATCTGTGGAATATTTTCAAACCTGTTTTCATCATATAACAGAGCACAGCTGTCAGGACTGCCGCGGAGCTCCCCATGGTGCTGATCCTGCAGCTAGGACCTGTTCAGCGTTTTCTCCCCCACCCATGTTTGTTAATTGTTTTCACATGTTTACTAGAGCTGTGTTCTGCCTCTTATTTGCATGTGTGTCCTCTCTACACTCAGATAACAATATAATAATATAATATCATGTAGCCTAGTGTAGGAAATATTGATTGTTACATAATTTATAATTTATTCTGTGGCAGCATTTATTAAATGAATGCTCGCTGATATTCTCCACCATTTTGTATGAACATTTCGATTGATATGATTAATTTAGGGTTTGCATTCTCCACCATTACATGTGTAAGATTTGTTTGATTATAAACAGTTTATTCAGGTGCCTACGTTTTTCACCATGAATACTGTAGGGTTTGATTAGCTCAATATTAGGAAAAAGTGACGTTAATAAGAATTATTAAACATAACTACTTTAATTATTCGTCCAGCAATATAATTTCATAGTCAGACTAATAAAATCACACCTCTTGATCAGACAAGAATGTTTAACGCACTTTGGGGAAATGATTAATTATCAATTATCAATTCAAATAGAGCTCAAATAGCCAGGATCTTTGCACCCGTAAAGTAACTGAATGTAATTCTACAGAAAACCAAGACAACGACTTTATAGACAAACATTTATTCTAAACTACTGACACAGAAGACCAAGACGCAATACAACTAACAACAGACAAGACAATGAGTAAATGCAACTATGAGTGGAATGAAATGAATACAGTGATGCTAATGAATGAATGAATGACCAGAGTGAACCAGATGAAGCAGTGAGCAATGGTGAGATAATTATCAGAGGAAACTTAACATGGACCTGTGAAAAGCACCATTCAACAGCTGAGCGGCATGGGAAGCAAAAAGGGAAATACAGTGTAGCCCGGGGAAAAAATGTGCATAAATATGG
>NC_065512.1:39110765-39115932 GCF_006386435.1 Epinephelus moara
GCTGCAAAGTGTCCTGAGGCGCTGGAATTCTCTTTAAAGTAAAGTAAAGTAGTAGTAGTAAGTAAATTTCTAGTGGCTCGGCTTCAGCTAGTGCTGAAAGTTGCTGCTCAAATTTTAATTGAGACAAATCACAGGTCGCATATAACCCCAAATCTTGCCTCACTCCAGTGGCTGCCAGTGGACATCATGATGGATTTTAAGATTATTTGATAACTGTTGAGGTTCAACATGCTTTGGCCCCTAGTTATGTAGCTGAACTACTGACTCCATATGCTCCAAGTCATGACCTAAGATCCTCAAGTCTACCCCCTTTAGTCATCCAAGGTCACGGCTGGTAACCATAGGTGAAAAGGCTTTTGCTTTGGATTTCTCTGCCTGAGGAGATAAGGCTTGCAACCCCATTATCCATTTTAAACCACTGCTTAAAACATAGTTATATAGGAAAGCTTTTCCTTTTAAAACTTGATTTGTAACTTTTATATTTTATTTCCTTTGTTCTGTTTTTTTAACTCTATTTTCATTGTTTTATTTTCATGCACTTTGTAACCTTCATCAGATAAGTGCTGCACAAAGACAATAATAATAATAATAATAATAATAATAATAATAATATTATTATTATTATTATTATTATTAACATAGATGAGAAGTCCTAAAAGTGATCAAAAATAGAGGGGAAAAATAGCATTATTTTCTTTTTTCACAACATGTCAAGTTGTNTATTATTATTATTATTATTATTATTAACATAGATGAGAAGTCCTAAAAGTGATCAAAAATAGAGGGGAAAAATAGCATTATTTTCTTTTTTCACAACATGTCAAGTTGTTGTTTTTTTTCTCAGCTAGTGTAAAAACATATTTTAATTCATTTGGTATCACTGTAGAACCTTGGTTGATTAAAATCTATAATTAATACTGACATGATGGTGATCCACTAGAAACTATTTTAGCCAGCGATGCATAATTGAAGGAAAGTTTAGCTGCAACATTGTCACATTTAACACAGCCATGTGCTGGAACACAGTTGACAGAGATAGGGTGGCGTCTCAACAGAAGAACATGGCCACAGTTTCCAAAGGTCAAAGCATGGCATGTGATAGTAGAAATGTCACATACTGTATCGTTGTGCTTGTCACTTGATCTAGCCTTTTATTTTCCCAGAATCCAGGTCATAACATAATAACACACTGACCACTGGATATAATATACAATTCTGTCACTGTTCATCAAGTCCAGTAGAACAAATATTCACTTCAAATGTAAATGTAAACATAAACAGCAACACAGTGAGCGATTGTCAGGTTTGTGTACCCTGAACAGGGAGGAATGCAAGCCAGGAAAGTATGTAAAAGGAGTCATGTCATGTTTCACTTTCAATAAACACTGTGTACAAAAGTAGTGCTCAAATATATGGACACATGTGATCACACACAACATGAACGTGTGACCTGCCCCAAAGCATTCTGGGTAGGCTGATTTGACAAATATTTAAGGGTACACATCTTCAACAGACAGGCCCACAGATGTATGAGCAAATAAGTGCACATGTTCTGTGCAGGAAAACAGCAGGCATAGGCACACATGTAGACACTTGCACACTGTGTCAGCCAGCTGTGGGAGGGACAGCGTGACAAATTCGCCTAGTCACAGTCACCTCCAGTGAGGGAGTGCCAGGAAACAGAAGGAGGAGAGGAATGCAGAGGTTAAAAAAAGACAGAGAAAGAGAAGAGTTACTTAAAAAGCACAGAGAGGAGTAGGTGGAGGAGTGCATGTTATGTTTCATTCACAGGGCCGTTTGCAGCATTATTGAATTTATGTCATGGTACATTTCTCAGCGATTTACCTGAGGCCGTTACCTCTGGATGCACCGCAGGATGTACCCCATTCAGAAACTCATTCAACTTCTGAGTGAATTTGTAAGATGAGGAGAGATTTTGTGAGTCACAAATCAAAGAAGCTAGAGTGCGAAGCTTGACTTTTTCAACCCTAATCCATTCAGCTTTTTAACTGCTGCTGGTTATTTTCTGCCAAAGCGGGATGGGAATATTATCTCTCACAGTCAGTGTATTTTAGAGACAACATGGGCTACATTCACACTGCAAGCTTATGTTCTGATGACTAACATTGCATTAGATTTTTTAGGAAAAAAAGTTTATCATTGTCAGTCACATTGACTCTGACACTGACACATTGACATTTTGAGTTTTATACACTGTTGGGAACAGGAGATTCTTAGCTTTCTAATGTATTGTATCTAATGTATCGGCACTCTAAAAAGCCTTCTGATTGGTTGATCAGTGAACCCTTACAGACTATAGGAATATATAAATTGTTTACTGTTGAATTTTCTCTCCTTCATTATTGCCTTAAATTGTTATAAAACATATTTTTCATTTTAACTCATCTGTTAAATATATCTGAGCTTAGATTCTCTGCCCGAGCCCGAACATAACGTGCACGGGCTCAGGCCGGGTCGGGCTGGATTTTTTGGGCACGATCTAAACTCTAGAAAGAGTGAGCGTTTTACAGCTGAGGAGACGGAGCTGTATTTTTATTTATCTTTTGCATATGTGTGGCTGCTCCGTGTGTGTCTGAGCAGAGTGCACGCATGTTGTGCACCCGCCTAGAGACGCATATTACTAACTTGTTTAACAGCGAAATACTGCGCCGTTGACTTTAGACCAGGTTTTTGTTGGTCAGTGGCGCATTTGCTTTTTACGTCATCTAACTAACAACGCACCATGACTGCGCCTGACCACTCCTCATTTTTAGACCAACACACCCAGAGCAGCACAAGTTCATTTGCTAGTTAGACGACGAGGGCGCAGGGCGTGAAAATGACAACTGCGCCTGCATCTAAATAGCAATGACACTTCCGACATGGATTATGCTTGTAAATATGGCAACTAAACTAGTCCATACCCATTGGTAGCTTTGTCACCTTCTACCTATGCCAATCCTCAATGACTATGTGCAATTTCACATAGAGTGACCACGTCAGTGAGTAGAAAAACGTGGGACAGACAGAAGACTGACTGACAGAATGACACACTGACAGTTTCCGTGATTATGTACAGCATACCATACCATGACTTAGTCATACCAAAAATTAGGAAAAAAAAAAAACATTCGGCCACAGGGGGAGCCACAGGGGGAGCCACAGCAATTGGCCGCATTTTAGCCATTTTTAAGCAGTTGTTATAGCGCCACCCAGTTGCCAATTAGATTTAAATGTCTCCAGTCACCTGTTCTACATATCTACCAAGTTTAGTAAAAATCAATATGGCGGTTAGGCCTAGATAAGAAATTATCTCTCTAGCGCCCCCATTTTGTTTGATCGGGTCAATAATGGAGGGGTCCCCTCAGATTATGTGTGGTCATATGTCTACAAAGTTGCATGGTGATCGGTGAAACTCTTGAGATGTTATACACCTTTATGTGATGAGCCACGCCCTCCGCAATATTCATTGCCTTATAGAAGTGCAGTTTTAGTAAGTTTTCCAACTTTTGCTAAGAAGGAACTTTATATATTGGTCCCCAGATTATGTTCACAGAATTTCATGCAGATCAGTCAAACTTCCTAGGAAGAGATCGATTTTAAGTGTTTTTCAAAAAATTCAAAATGGTGGAAAATCTATATAACTGGAAGTTATGGATTCTTGAGGTGAATTTGTTCCTCATGTGGAGAGGCATCTCTGTGCAAAGTTTCATGTCTCTACGACATACAGGATTTGAGATATGCCCATTCAAATTTTGCAATTTCAGGGCTATAGTGCCCCCCTTTGGCCAATTGATCTAATATTGCTTCATTTGCATCCTCCCATGACCCTATACCACTGTGCCAAATTTCACATGGATTAACCAAGTCAGTGAGGAGAAAAAACATGGAACAGACACAGACACAGACACACAGACACACACACACACACACACACACACACACACACACACAGAGTTTTCATCATTATATAGTAAGAAAGTAAGATGTGTTAGATAGATAAATTAATCCTGAGATGCGTAAGTGGGGTCAAAAATGACCCCAGGGGTTGTTTTTCTTCAATATCTATGGAATTAAAAGTTTTTATCATTTCATATTCCAGATATTCCTCATAAAACATGTTTTTGAGATGAGGCCATTTGCATTTAAAAAAAAATGTATATACATTTTAAGAAATTGTTGTTTTCTAATTGATAACTCTAAATTGTCCGTAGGTGTGAATGTGAGCGTGAGTGGTTGTCTGTCTCTATGTGTCAGCCCTGTGATAGTCTGGCGACCTGTCCAGGGTGTACCCTGCCTCTCGCCCGATGTCAGCTGGGATAGGCTCCAGCCCCCCCGCGACCCTCAAGAGGATGAAGCGGTTAGAAAATGAATGAATGAATGAAATTGTTGTTTTCGTATCACTACCCCACTCTTCCATAAGCGGGGTCAAAAATGACTCCTATGGAATATCAAGGGTTAGACCTAGGAATCTTTGATTCTGATCAACTGTGACTGTCAGGTATACATTTACTTTCACACTTACATATCTAATGCCAGCAGTCTCACCACCCAGGAGGATTTTTATACAACAACATACATCTAAGTATTATATTGATTTTATATCTTGGAATACATATGATGTTATAAAATATGAACTTATTTTCCACATCCATGACTTTTGTGTGATAAAGTATAGTATTATTGTCATCAAATCAGCCTACTTTGTAGTTAGCTAACGTTAGCTAACTAAGCTAGCTAGTGTTAGCTAACTACAATGTAGGTACTAGTTAGCTAACTACTATGTAATGTTAGTGCTATAATGTTAGCTAGCTAACACTGCATTTGTTGTGTAGAGATAAGCAGCCTTACTATGATATTTATAGCTTCCTTGTAATAAAATCTAACCATTATTTTGTGTGCGTGTGTGTGCGCGCGCATGTTAGGTTATGTTATGTTAATATTATGCTATTATTGATTATTCAATGATGTCATTAGTAAGTGTGTGTGTGTGTGTGTGTGTGTGTGTGTGTGTGGTTAGCTAGCTTAGCAAGCTACCCAGATAGCACACATACATCTGGCCGACGTCGGCCTGAGGACTACACATCGGCCCTGAATTTATAACGTCTGACAAGCGTCGGCCGCATGGGCAGGTATCTTTAAATTTAATACTCTTTTGTCCCAGCTC
>NC_065512.1:39116609-39130584 GCF_006386435.1 Epinephelus moara
AGTTTGAAAGGTCCGACCTAAATGAATAAAGGTCGTAGTTAACGAAGCATATGAATATTAATGAAGGAGCGCCTACTGAGCGCAGCTTTTTATTGATCGTTTGAACGTCGTGTGGTGGTCATTTTCCATTAAAGGCCAACGTCTCAGCGACGTCTTGGCAATGAGCAAACGCTCTCCCTGCTACGTCTTAACGATGTAAACTTGATACATCGAGCCGACGTCGGCCAGATGCATGTGTGCTATCTGGGTAGCTAACATTACTGCATTTGTTGTGTAGAGATAAGCAGACTTACTGCTTACTATGATATTTATAGCTTCCTTGTAATAAAATCTAAACCGTTAGGTAGCCTATTATACTATTATTGATTATTCAATGATGTCATTAGTTGTTAAAATGTTAATAAAAAGTGATAAATGAACATGTCAAACATAAAATCGTTCTTTTGTTGACCAAAATATAATACAAATCATCATCTTTAACCAAAATGAAAGAAATTGCTTAAAGTCCCTTGGTAGTCACTTGGTCTCCGAGAAGTTGAAATGCTTGTGCTTTTCTATTGTAAGTCCCTTTCATGGAGTGCATTGGATAAAACAGTGTGTATCTTACTTTTATGGTCACTTTGTGATGTTAAGTGGTGGAATGTTGGGCTTGAATTGAGTGCCAGCTCTCAGGCATACAGGCAAAATGTGTGTTTGAGGCCATGGAGTTTTTTTTTTTTTTAAGTTTTTTTTAAGTTTATTTACTTCATTAATCCCCCTGAGGGGAAATTCAATGTTTTCACTCTTGCTTGTCAATTACACACAGGTCCGAAAGACACACACATGCACAAACAGGACCTATACATGCACAAAGTGGAGAGATGTCAGAGTGAGGGGGCTGCCCTTGGTGAGGCGCCCCGAGCGGTTGGGGCGGTTGGCTTCATGTCTCACAAAAAGGTTGTCACAACTGATTACAGTTCATTTAAAAAGAATACCTTCAGTGTTCAAGATACCAACTAAAGGCTCAGCTTAAGTGTAAAGAGTAAACTGTTTACTATACAGCCATTACTGCCTTTTACTAACTTTCACTATCACTGTCTATGTTAATGGATGTTAATCAGTAAGAAAAAAAAAAAAGAGAGAGACCTGAAAGCTGATGAATAAACAATATGTTTACAAAATGCCATGGGCACACACCATGGAGAGTACTGATACAATAAAAAGAATGTGCCAGAATATGTTACCTCACACTAAGCATATGCACATTTTGCTTGAGTGAGCCCTGTGTGATATACTGAAGTGGAAATGGAAAATCAAGGCAAGAAACTAAATCTTACACCCCATTTACACCTGGCAATAAAATACAACCTGGTTATCTGGAAAAGGCACAACGGAAGTTAATGCAGGTTTAAATCCAAGCAGAATGTACTGAGATCAGAATGTGATTGGATCAGTCAGATCCTATTTGGAGGTGGTCACATTGGGCCTCATTCACAAACAGTGTGTTGCAAAAATCTGCACTTAAACTGTGCATACGAATGTTTTAGTACAAATCTGGGATTCATCAAAATGTTCTTACAAATGTATTAAGTAACTCAGAAACTGTTTCGTCATCAATTTTTGAAAAAAATGAAAAAACTATGAAAATGGAATGTCCCATTTTCTATATTATAGAGACGGCGCATGTATTCATTTGTAGCCAACTGATTCATTAGTAGTCTATTAACACTTTTCTCCCACCAGAGCATTATTTTTAAGTTTCCAGCCATTGGCAGCATTTGATCATATTCACTAATCTTTCAAGATCCACAGAATAATTTGTTCTATGAATATGTAAACCATACATCAAACTAAACAGACCTTCTCTTTTTATACACAAAACCATTTTATTCTATCTTATTCCATTCCTTTTTATCAATACTTTAATTTCTTGTGTTCACAAATTTCTGCATTTATAAGTTCAGTCATTAACCTATACGAAGTCTTATTCATTGGGCCTTTCGTGTAGTTAATTTCTGCATCATTGCAGCTTTCTGTGCTCTGTGATTGTGCTGACTCTCACCAAAAGTTTCAATTCTTTACTTCAACCCTGTCTGCCTCTAAGTGTTCCCCTGTTCCAAATACTGAGGGTTTTGGACAGTCTATTTTCCTAAAATTACTTTAGGAGGGAAGATTGCCAGTGTCATTTACAGGACATATGTCTACTTCAACTCTCACAGTGAAAGCTTGACACAAGAAACTGGTCCCTTTTTAGCCCACCACTCTCTATGGGCAGTAACAACTATCCCCGATTTATAAAAAAATAAACATTTTTGTTCCACAATCCCCCATGACACGTCAATTTCACACCATGGAAAGGTTTTCTCTCGGATAGTGCAGACTGAGCAAATGCAGTGTCACTGTACTTGTTGTGGAGCTGACAGAAGATGACTGATCAACAGATACTTATTCTGCCTGTCTGTCTGTTCATCTGCTGGTTCGCCTCTCCATCTTTTTGCATGCCTGGCTACCATCTCCTGCAGTAAATAAGCACCCAAACAACACACGTAACTCCCACCACACACACATTCGCACACACACCCTGCTTCACTACTATGCCTGCCAGGAGAACTTTTTTTTTTTTGTTCTGTGATGTATGCCGTCACTCCACCCTATTATTACCTCTGACTGTAATAGGCACCTCTGTTCCCAATCAAGTTTTTGCTTTCTGCCGGTGAAAGAAAACGGTTTTGCAGCAGACACATTTTATTCCTCGCACACACGCAGTAATGTCTGTCGGTGTCATCTACTTTGGCTGCTGGCCTAGCTCGCCCAGATTGTTCACACAGCACTTTTACCACTCATAAAGGCTTGAAGGGTTGCCAGAATGCTGTCAGAACGTTCAAATGGAGTCCTACGTTGTTTATTGTCTGCTCCAGGATGGATGGTAGGTGGTCTGTCTGTATTCAGACTCATGATCTTCACCCAAGAACAATGAGTACTTGTGCACGGACAGCAGTAGATTGATAAGAGATGGACTGACAGAGGGGAAGGGAGTGGGGACAACAAATAAAATCTAACACGTATTGTTCTGTAATCTTGCTTCTGTCGCGGCTCCCTGTATGAATTATGTGCTTCAGCCCTGCTTTTTTTCATAAGTCTCTCTCATTTTCACTCTTCCTGCCATCATCTGTCCCTCTCTAGCACGTCAAGGTGTTAGATGTTGTTTACATAAATCCTTCCATCTTTCTGCAGGGTTGACGGAGCGATTGTGAGATGATGCTGTTTGACAATGTGCTCACGAATGGAGAGAAAAACAGAGTAGGCTGAGGTAATCACCAGGGACATGGAGGAAATGGGAGCCGAGTCACCCAGCAATTGTCTATCAGTTTTCTCCCTCTGTTATCTTTGTCACTTTCTGGCTCTCTCAGACACACTCGCCCACGCTGCCACATACCTACACACAAAAACACTCATAATCTTTTCCTACAGTTCCAAGCATCATTGACTGTATACTGGTGTCCCCCTGGGGTGAATCTGATAGACCAAAGAAGTCCATTTACATTGCATTGGGGGTGGGGGTGGGGGTGGTGGGTCATTCAAGGGCAGTGGAATAAGCTGCAAAAATAACATTTACATAATCAGCCTATGAATTCAATAAGGCAAACATATTTACAAACAGTTGCTTGTTTACACACCCAGCAGATATGTAGCGTCTTTAGTATTCATTTAGTTGTGTTTGTGTTCACCTGATATATCCAATATTCACTTTCCTTTTAAGAGCCAGACACACAAACTGACATCAAAGAACTAGTGGCAGCAAAGGCCAACTGTTGCATTGCCTGAAATTGCCTGTGCCTCAGCCAAAACGTTGCACTTCAAACACACAACAAGGACTTCAGCCAACGACTAACTAGCATGTTCGTTTTGTGTCTGTGTGAGAGGAAATAACTCATAATAGCAGCAGGCCGCGATAGCCTGTATTTGTCATTCAAAAAGGGAATCCAGAACACAGACAGCATGGATCCAAGACGTTGCTTAGCCAGTTAGTATATTAACAACACAACCCAATGCTTAAAGAAGTCATCATATTTACCATGTGCTAGCCAACAATAACACAAGCAACTACACATTGTTTCTTTTAACTCCCTACTCCTAAGCACTCCCTGAGTAGAAAAAATAACCTTTGTTTCAATCTCATGCCCTTTTGACTTTAGCCTAGACTTTTTACTTTCCTCACATTAATTTCTGGTGCTCTGAGCTGAACAGCCAATCAGAGTGATTTCATACACCGACAGGCTCTGCCATCTCCGACTCGACAGGCTAATTCATTCATTCATTCATTTTCTAACCGCTTCATCCTCTTGAGGGTCACGGGGGGGCTGGAGCCTATCCCAGCTGACATCGGGCGTGAGGCAGGGTACACCCTGGACAGGTCGCCAGACTATCGCAGGGCTGACACATAGAGACAGACAACCATTCACGCTCACATTCACACCTACGGACAATTTAGAGTTATCAATTAACCTAATCCCTAATCTGCATGTCTTTGGACTGTGGGAGGAAGCCGGAGTGCCCGGAGAGAACCCACGCTGACACGGGGAGAACATGCAAACTCCGCACAGAAGGGCTCCCACACCCGGGATCGAACCGGCAACCCTCTTGCTGTGAGGCGACAGTGCTAACCACCACACCACCGTGCCGCCCCAGGCTAAATCAACTGGAGAAAAAAAAGCAGATAAGGGCCAGCTAGTGCCACCAGTGCGGGACGCACCACAAAACTAGACAGATGCTCACCAATGGCTCGACAAAGACCGACAGCTGACCGTCGGCTTGGTGTGTCTGGGCCCTCAGCTCTGTTTTGGTCTCCACCACCTGCTGATATAGCTATCTGGCTCTATCTTAGCCACTAAATCTTTATCAGCTAGTGGCTAACTGTGTCTGTGTCCTGTGCTGGTGCTGAGGAGGTACTGTGCAGTCAGTTTATCAGAAATTCTTCACTAAAAGCAGCTTGAGATTACAAGTATTTAATTGACCCATTACTATCTAAAAATGTTGATTATGAGCCCGCAACAGACTAAAACACAGCTTCTTACCTATGGCTGTGAAAAGACTGCTGCAGGAACCATGAACCCCCCCCATTTTTAGCTGTATTTTACTATTTACATATATATATATATATATATATATATATATATTACATTTTAATAGATTTTTATGTTATTTGACTGTGATGCACTTTATTGATATTGTAGCTGCTACAAGAGATTGCTGCCAAACAAAATTTCGTTGTATATTTTTGTACAATGACAATAAAGCTTCTTATCTCATCTTATCTTATCTTATCTTATCTTAATATTTAAAATAATTAAAAAGCACTTGAAATACAGATTTCAGCAGGCCAAGACTCTGGCATACTTTGTGGATGGTAGACTTACAGCATAAAAGGTAGTTAATGTTACACAAACAAAACCCAAGACTTTATTTTTCTCTCGTTTGGTAGAGTATCAACCATCAATACAATTAAAGAAGAGGATTAAATGGTATTTAAATGGGGAATTCTCCTGATACATCTGGACACTGTTGACGTTAGAAGTGCAGGAGTGTAAAGGCAGCTATATGGTTGTGCTGTTTTTGAATTTTTAATAAAAACACAATGGAATAAGCAGGGCTATTATAGTCAGTCAGGGTGAAGAAAAATGTTGCAGGGACACCAGATTCATCTGTCCTACGGATAACAATATAAACAAGAAAACATTTTTTTAAAAAACATATTCTTTGGTGTGATATTAGAGCAGTTTTTGCAGTAAGGGTAAGATAACCCTAAACTTGATATCTGTGAAATCAAATTTTGTCACGCAATACAAATGTGCACAATAGCAGAGCAAGAATGTAGAAGCTACAACTGTACAAGTAACACATCCAAAGTGTTCGAGGGCAAAGTGAGAGAACTGGAAAGTGAGTTTGGAAAATGTGTGCATCCATCTGTGTGTGCTCACTAGAGAGATACACTTGGAGGCCATACTAATGAATTGGAGGCCAGTTTGACCCATATTCCATTAAACCGCCCACTCTGGCTATG
The DNA here is from genome assembly GCF_006386435.1 of Epinephelus moara. Lineage (NCBI taxonomy): Eukaryota > Metazoa > Chordata > Actinopteri > Perciformes > Serranidae > Epinephelus > Epinephelus moara. Next base: position 39,122,650 of record NC_065512.1, read on the forward strand.
TGCTGTATTGGCAGACATGGCCATTGCTTGCAGAGTGCCTGAGTGAAAGCTGTGATTAAGACACAATTATTGGGCAGGCGAAGTAAGTAATGGCGAGGGCAAAAAACATCATAATCAATACTGTCATCTTTACCCATTCTTTATTCACTCTTTAGCTCTTTTCTCTGAGAGCTTCACACAAGCACAGCTGTCTTACAAGTTGTATGTAACAACTGAAATTGTCTTATCTGTCTTTGGTTTTGACTCGGGCATCTTTTGTCTCATTTTGTCTCTTCAGAAGAGGACCAGTTTAGAGTCAAAAGGTCAGCAGATGATTGGCAATCTGGATAGGACCGAGGGCACAGATGAAGGTCATGGTATTAAGCACTGATGACTGTATCAGAATTGTCAAGAAAGTAAGAGCTGACTATTGAGTTTCAGATGAGAACTGAAGAGTGTAGGGAACCAAAAGATGACTGTGACTTTTGTCTGAAAGTCTGAAAATAGCCTGGTTCCAGATCTCTGAATGGCCATCCACACCTACAACTATTTTTTTTTTTTTTTTTTTTTAAAGATATTTTTTGGGGCATTTTGGCCTTTAATGGATAGGACAGACAAGCGTGAAAGGGGGAGAGAGAGAGAGGGAGTGACATGCAGCAAAGGGCCACAGACTGGAGTCAAACCCGGGCCACTGCGGCAACAGCCTTGTACACGGGGTGCCTGCTCTACCACTAAGCCACCGACGCCCCACAACTTTTTTTTAAAGATTATTTTTATTGGCGTTTTGCCTTTATTGACAGGACAGAGGGTGAAATGAGGAGACAGAGAGAGCGCGGGGACTGACATGCAACAAACAGCCACGAGCCAGATTTGAACCCGCAGCCGCTGCAGCGAGGCAATGCCTCTATACATGGGGCACCGGCACTAACCCCTACGCTACCAAAAACTGCAGTTCACCAAGTGGTTGCTTGAGGCTGGTTCCAAAACAGAGTCTGTCCCCTCAGACCTCCATGTGAAAATGCCCAAATTTACATCAGAAATAAACATGGTTACAGCCTGGTAGAAAATGGTTTTGGCCTCGACAGCTAATTTCAACATTCATGACAACTCCATTTTTTTTAACTCACCCATTTACGTTTTACTAAAGCTTAAAGTTATACATATTTAAGGGCGGGGCCACTTGAGTTACAGGCTGCCTACCGATAGTGTCCTTGGCTTCTCAGTCAGATCCACCCTTATCCAAATTTGGTAACTTCTGTCTCTGTCAAAAAACCAACATGGTGAAAGCTGAAATGCCAATCTCAAGACTTCAGAACAACACAAACTAATGGGTGACGTCATGGTAGCTACATCCATTATTTATAGTCAAAAGTTGCCACAAACATGGCAACATGAATCAGCAATTCTTTAGTCTGCAGCGATGATCAACTGTAAAATTCTTATTTACTTTCTTGCCCAGATTTAAGTGAGAAGATTGATGCCACTTGTCTGTATGTTAAATATCAAGCAACAGCCAGCAGCTGGTTGGCTTAGCTTTGAAGACTTGAAACAGGCAACCTCTGTGATGACAAGACTTCAAAAAGTTAGATGTTTTCAGTCTTTGTGCTGAGCTATGGCAATTGGCTGCTGGCATTAGCTTCATACTTGAGTGGTGTCAATCTTCTCATCGAACTCTAAAAGAAGTCAGCTTCCAAAAATGTTGAACTATTCATTTAACTATTACATTACTTAAGTTTTGTCCAAAGGGACTTAAAATAAGTAAATTTAAAGAACATCCCAGCACAATTAAACAATTGCATTGTCTGACCACTTGACCCAGTGACATTTGCCATTGAAATGTCTTTAAAAGCTCAAGTGAATCTGGAGTGGAGATTATTCAGTCACACATGCTCATCCCAAGGTCAAGAATCAGCTTCTATAATCAAATGCTGAAGATATTGTTTTTTGTGTTTTAAAAACAGCAGAGAATTAGCATAGAGTCCAAGGGTCAGCAGATGATTGGCCATCTGGATGGGTCAAAGAATAGTTTTGTTATTTGACTTTGACTGTCACAACTCTGGTTCTTTAAAAATTGACACTGTAGATGCAAAAGAGAACTGCACAAAGTCTGACTTTTTTGCAAGTCAGATGGACATTGAAGTTACATGCAACCTCTACAACCTCTACAACTAACTAAGTAGATAAAGAAGAGACAATGCCTCCGAAAAAAGTGTCTCAAAATCTGGTGGGAGATGGCGGCATGGAGGAGATCCGTAAGTCTCTAGACTTTATGTCGGAGGAACTGAGTAGAGTGGCTAAACAACAGTCTATGCTACTGGATCTGATGAATGAAGTAAAACAACTGAAGAACCTGGTCAAGGAGAAGGACAGGAAAATCAAGGACCTTGAACAAAGACTTAACGATTTTGCATTACCTTGTCATTTCTGTTATGTATAAGTAACTTTAACATCACTCACATGGAACAACTGACACCAGCTCGGCTACAGCCAGCAAGGTTTAGCCATGGCTCTCTGAAACACTGTCAACAAAAATGGAACAATTCAAACTTTATGAAGGTACAGTTTACTGCATTAGACTCCATTAGTTTCACCTAAGTTTACAGTTTAAACAAGCTGCCAACTGTCAATGGGAGCAAGATTAGAAATAAACTTGGATGTGGAATTAGCAGCTGACATTGGGCGAGAGGCTGGCTACACCCTAGACAGGTCACCAGACTATGACAGGGCTGACACATAGAGACAGACAACCATTCACACCTACAGGCAATTTAGAGTCACCTATCAACCTACTACCAATTACCCAACAACCTGGAAAGAACCCACACTGACACAGAAAGAACATGCAAACTCCATACAGAAAGATTCCCTCACCCTGGGGTTCGAACCAGGAACCCTGTGAGGTGATAATGCTAACCACTGCACCACCATCCTGCCCCAAATTCAGACAAGAAACACAAATCTGAAGCTTCTAATGGCATGATGACATGCTAAATGTGAACACTTCAAATCAAATCAAGTTTATTTATATAGCACATTTAAAAACAACCGCAGTTGACCAAAGTGCTGCACAGGATAAAAGAACGACACAAAAATATATAGCAAAATAAAATGTACACAAATATTAAACAGAATAAAAACCCATGAAAACATTACAAACATGAAAAGATTATAAAATACTAAAATATTAAAACCACTACAAACAACCAAAAGCCATTGAAAACTTGTACGTTTTAAGATTTGTATTAAAAGTGTCAATTGAGGGGGAACATTTGATTAAAGGCGCTTGCACATGACTGCCGATTTAACGCTGCCGCAGTGCTTGCCGTCGGTTTGACCCAACGCTGATCTCTCCTCCATCTTGCAGTCGGATCTTTAAAGGGGCAATAAGCGAAAATCATCATTTCTAGATTGAAGGAATTAAAAAATTGCTATGTAAATGTAGCCCAGCAGTCTGAACAGCCATTCTAGTATCAGATTATCTATGTTTTCAGGTTTGGTGGCTCACTGCTGCCGCCGAGTGGCGTAACTGAGCGATAGGGAGTGGTGCACTGACGAGTTTTTAGTCAGAAGAAGACAACAGACACGAGTGTGGAGAGTTGAGCTTAGCAGCATCAGCAGAGAGCTGTTATTAGCACAAGACAATAGTTAACTACTTGTCTTTAAAGTAGAAAGTAGCAAGGCTACGTTAGAAGAGTCTTTTGACCGTGGAAAGAGAAGCCGTCCGACGCCGCGGAGGTTCCCGACCTGTCCGAGCGACGTGGCTATTGGATATCCCGGTGAGTTAGCTGTTAGCAAACACTGTGAATTAGCACATTGAACTAGCACGGTGAATTAGCATTCTGGTTGATAACTTGATAAAGGTTTATAACTTCGGACTGTAGATTTATTGTGCTAAAAACCAGTCGGGATAAGCTGATAAGCTCATGGTGATATTACAACCGGTGTGTTTATTTTGGAAATGTGTAAATACTGTGAAAAAATGCTAATTGGGCCTGTTGGTCAGCTAATTCAGCTAATTTAGCAGACCCAGTTTATGTTATGTGGTTAATGTGTGAATATATTCTTTGTGAGCCCTTTTATTAAGCATATGATGCAAAAGTTCAAGTATATGTGAGTGTAATGTTATGATGTGTGATACGAGGGATTGTGTGATACTGTGTGTGACCCAGAGATAAAAAAGAAAAAGGAAAAAGAAAGAGACAACACACAGTGGACTTTTGATAAGGACAATTATTAATTTTTTCCTGCACCTTTTGTGCAGGCTGGTTTTTTGTTGAGCTGTTCTACAGACTGGATCGAGTTGCCCAGCTGCCTCCATCCCGCTGCTTTTGGTTTTCTCTCATCATTCCCCTCCATCCCTGCTCCCCGGATCCCCAGTCATCATCCCCATCGTCTTCAGTCCCCTCTCCTTTACTTACCGCACAGCCTTCATCGCCTGTAACCAGGATGGACAGTCTTTCTCATAAAGGGTGGTAGGAAACTCAAGTGCACTCACAAAGAAAAAACTTGGGTCGAGTAACCAAGTACTGACTCATACTCACCCTGTTGACACATTTTTGTTTATTGAGATCTCAATATTTTATTTCTGTTTTGTTTTTTTATTTTGGTTGGGTCCCAACAATTTATTTAACAACTTATTTGTGAATTGATACAAGGTGGAATTTGGGTCATGTGTGTTTAAATTCTGTTATGCCCAATTGTGTACCAGGTTAAGGGTCCTTGTCACAACTATAAAAGGGTGAATTGAAGTGGAAAAATTCATTTAAAGCTATTGTTTAACTTAAAGGTGAATACCAGATAAAAGTGAAACAAGCCGTTAAACATTGAAACAGAAACCAATACAGTGAATTGAAAGAGTTTAACGGTTGGTGTGAGATATTCTTTTTTTTTGGGAAGAAATAAAAGTGTTTCATTTACTACTTTACTGCTCTATTTTACTTTCAGTCTCCTCTTAGAACCTAGACATTAGACATACCTGCAGGGTTGGTGGAACACACGCCAGGTGGGTTACATAAAGAACTAGAGGTGTAATTTCATCTGGAGTATAGCATGACCTCACACACCCTCTCTCTGTGTTGATCTCCAGCCCATTGTTTACAAGCTGGTCCAGCTACACGTTCATGTACGTTCACGTGAATGAGCCCTTGGCCCTCCCTCCCTATAAAAAGCTACAGCCAGTGAGCAATGGCAGCGGGTATTTTCGAAGTGAAATGGCGGAGTCAAATGTCTGTTTTAATTAGTGTTACAGTAACGTTAGGCACATGTCGCTATGTCGATTCAATTAAATTTAATGTTACAATCGTAGCATGGGTTAATGTCCGGAGCTTGAGTGTTTAGCGGCTCGGTCCCAGCAATGGGTCAGGCATTACGGTTGTGTTAGGTGAGTAGCCCGGCAGCCCAGCTAAAATTTGCAATTAGCATTGTAAAATGTAGTCCGGCAGGCAGCCTGGCAGGCTGTGTTTAGCTATTCCCCTGCCTACTTCAATGATGATGGTACCTGTAATAAATGTAATATATTTGCTGAAATGGAGGCGAGGCTCAGTGACTAGAAGAGCTGGTAGAAGCGCTCCATAGCTGTAAGTTACCCCAGTAGCCATAGTAGCTTTAGTGCTAACTCCAGGAGCTAACACTAACGTTCCTACTCTTCTGCGTGAGCCGGAGTCGTGAGCTCACGGGCTCACGGAGAAGAGTAGGAACGTTAGCGTGGCAGCCAACTAGTGCTAACAGGAAACCAGGGAAATAGCTAAACACAGCAGAGACCGAGAGTGAGTGAAAGACATCGCTAACTGATAAACTAACCGAGAGTGAGTGAAAGACATCGCTAACTGATAAACTAAGCCAAACTAAGTTGGCTGTTTAGGTTTTATTTCCTCGCCCCTGTGGCGAGTGAATCTGCCTGTAGTGAAACCAGGGCTAACCGGTGCTTCCTCCTCAGGCTCCACTTCACTCAGTTGTGCCAGCACAGCCAGTTAGCCTCTGCTAGCTTCCCAGCTAGCCCCGGCTCTCCGTTTGGATCCAACCGGAGCACCGAGCCCTGGTTTGTTATTCAGGTTAATGTGGGAAGAAGCAGCGGGTATATCGGGCAGCTGAGTGAAGCTGAGTGAAGTGGAGCCTGCGGAAGAAACACCGGGACCGTCTGGATGTAATAGTCCATGGAGAGGCTGTGGTGCTTGGCTGCACAGACGAGGCAAGTGGGGTGGGGGGTGGGTGGCGTGGAGAGCAGAGGTAGAGGGAGGTGTGGCTCATGACACACTTTGTTTTGGTCTACAGGCAGTGCACAACAGCAAACCTAGCGGTGAAACAATTTCGCTTTTTGCCCCTATAAATTTTTCTGCGCCCCGTCTCCACCCCCGACTGTGTTCTACTGTAAAATCATTGGCTCTACACAGAAAGGTCAGTATTAAACGCAGTCAAAGTTCAGCAAAATTTAACTTTTTGACGCAACGCCGGTGAAGCCCACAACCCGACGCCGAAGTCGAAAAGTACCCCGACGTCAGTGTTAACCCCAGCTTCCACGGGAAAACAATGGCACAGCGGGCATCAAGTGATTTTTAACGCTGGTCATGTGCAAGCGTCTTAAGAGTGGAAGGTTATTCCAAAGCTTTGGAGCAGTGACTGCAAAGGCACGATCTCCCTAACCCACCAGCCTCGATCACAAAAAGACAATGTTCGGAGGATCTGAGAAGTCAGGAGCTAGAGTAGGGGCAGAGGAGTTCAGCAATATACTGGGTGCCAGCCTATGTATTGCTTTAAAAACAAATAAAAGAGCCTTAAAATCAAAGCAGTGTAGGGATGCACCTAGCACTGGTGTGATACTGTCTCTTTTTCTGGCACCAGTGAGGAGTCTCACTGCAGCGTTCTGCACCAGCTGCAAACGAGACAAAGATGACTGGCAGACACCCAGGTACATAAAGTTACAATAGTCCAGCCTTGAGGAGATTAGCGCAGTGATAACAGTCTTTAGGTCATTGTGTGAGATGATGGACTTGAGTTTTGCAATGTCTCTAAGTTGGAAATAACAGCCTTTCACCACAGTGTTGATTTGTTAATCAAATTTGAGTGCAGAGTCAAAAATGACACCAAGATTTCTGGCATGGGCACGATGTAAGATGTGAGTGGTCCTAAATGGCTGACGATGCTGCTTGTGTTGTTGGGGTGACCAAACACAATAACCTCTGTTTTGTTATCGTTCAACTGAAGACAATTTGTTGCCATCTAGGATTTCACATACTGGAAGCAGTTCAGGAGGGATGTGATGGAGCTGGAATCCCCTGAGTTTAATGGAAGATAAATTTATGTGTCTTCAGGATAAGAGTGAAAAGAGACTTTTTGCTGGCGGAAAATGGAGCCTAATAGAAGCATGTACAGTGCAAATAAAATGGGCCCTAAGATGGAACCTTGATGTACACCACAAGTGATATGGGCAGATGAGGAGGAGAGGCCACCAATCTTAACAGCAAAAGACCTGTCCGATAAACAGGAGGCATAGCGAAAAAAAATGATAAAGTTAAACTAAAATCATTAATAACAGAGCTTTCATACAGCTCTGCACACACATTACTGTTGGATGGATTACTGGCGAATGCAGGCTCGCACAGAAATGCCACGCATATCACATGAAAGCGCAGGAGCAGAGCTTTCCAGTGATGCCACACACATCACTGTGCTGTCATCCCATCATGCTATAAATCCAGATTTATTGTCTACAAAATAAAAACCTGACAAATTTCTTCAAAATCCGTTATACAGATCTTCATATAGATCTGTATAAGTCACTTCATATAGTGAGGAATATCTTATCTTACCACGTCTTAGGCTTGTGTGTGTTTCTCCCTGTCTATCCACATTTGTAGTCCGGCTTTCAAGATGCAAATATCTTCATATTGTCCAGTTGACACTCCATCAAACTTTGTATGACAAGACCAGCCACTTCACCTTTGCGCACCCAGACAACAG
>NC_065512.1:39131501-39146516 GCF_006386435.1 Epinephelus moara
AATCATGAGTGACAGTGCCTTCAGGGAACGTAGGAACTAAAAAAATTCTGACTCAACACTTATATACACCATATTCATGTGACTGGCAGTGTAAAAATTGATGAAAGTGACAAACTTCCATTTAGAAATCTGTTTTAGACAGTACTGAGCACCAATTGCGGTATAAGATTGGTTATTATGCCAGATTTGGCAGATCAACAGCCACATTTTAAGTGCTGATATGTCCGATTTCCACATAGCACTGTGAACGCAGCGTAGTGTCCGTTTTGCTTGCGATGATGGCATCCAGTCGGTCGTGTCAATCTGCTGGAGCCCATACATCCAGCACACAGGTGAGAAATGTTAACTAAGTTTTGGGAAATCATAACAAATATTAAGGGGTCATTTATGTGACAAGATAAAACATGCAACTGAAAAAAATAAGACCTCAAATGTTAAAATATATATGGAAGTGAAAAGTGAAAATAAATTATTCATTCAAAAGAATTACCAAAGTGAATCAAAATTACATTTAACCTGAAAAAACATTTCATATACTTATTTTTATTTTGAATATATTGTTGTATTTTTCAAAATTCAAGATCAACACATGAATTTTCAGTTTCAAATTTTATTTTTTCAAGTACAAAACATTTGACCCTAATGTAGCTCCATATGTCTGCATTACATTGCAGAGATGTAAATGCAAATCACCTTTTGCTGATATTACACTAAAAGCACACCATAGTTTAAATGTTTGTTCTGATTAAAACATGCTGTGTTTAAAGGATAGGTTTTCATTTGTTTTAAAACAATACACATATGCCTATATGTACAAGAAATGTAGTTTTTGGTAGCTATTTCTGCCGCACATGCATTCTCAAGGTCAACCAAAGCTACTGTTATGCTTTAGCACATAGCTAAAGCTATGTGCTAAAGCATAACAGCAATGGTCAGGCAATTCTGAGCAACACGCACACTAAAACAAAGCATATCACAACATAGAAGTTACATCATATTATGGCATGCCCTTCAAATTGTGGATGAGTGGCTGAAGTGATCAGACTCATAATATACAAAGGAAAGAAAAAACTCAAGAACAGGAAAGTAAGAATAACATTAACTGCTAGCAATTATGAACAAACTGGCCTGATCTAGCTTAAAGCTAAACATTATCTATGGTGACAAAGATAAAAACATTTTTTAAAATGTAAAAGTAGCTATTGGATAGACTCTGCATATTGACTGATAGCTAAGCCAAATAAACAGGGAAAAGAGACAAGGGATAACAGGGTAAAGTGTTGATAAAGAGTATTTGTCTCTCCGCGAAACTGCCTGGATCATAATTATTTTAACCTAAGTAGTCTCTAATCCACATAGCATGGTGCCTGAACATAGAACTTTCACATTAGAATGTCCATTGTGCCTTAGCTGATGCTTGAACTCACAACTTCTGAGACTGATGTCCTTCTTCTATCTCACTGAGCTAATTGGCAAGTGACAGTTCATGTGTGGCTTCACAAATTGAAGCATCAAGCATCAGGGTGCCAGACAGTAGCCATCCATGCCATGGAAAAGCAAATTTCAAAGTGAAAGTTCCAAAGCTGTAGCACATATGGTTGATTTGTTATGAATTTTCAAAGTTTTGAAATTTAGAGGCTTGCTGTAGCGCCACCATCAGGACTATTGTCTTGTGTTTCCAGTTGAGGACATCTGGCATGGGACTGGACCTTTATTTATGAAAAGGATAGATTTCTCATATGGAAATGTTGCATGAGCTGAGGCTTGAACTCACAATCTTCAACACCAAGAACCATCCTCTATCTCACTGAGCTAATTGGCAAACGGAAATGTCACATGTAGCTTCACAAATTGACTAAGCCAGTCACCTGTATGCAAGACAGCAGCTGTTCGTGTGTAAAGGCAGATTTCAAACGGCTGTCAAAAATTCAGTTATTAAGACAAAAATCAGAAAATACACAAATTGCATTTAGACAGTATGGAGATGTTGGTAATTTGTTTTTAACAATGATTTATTGGCTCCATAAGTGAAAAACTGATGTTTAAAAATGCCATTTTTGCATTGACTCCAATTGTTCGCATGAGAGCGAAATTCAAAATGCTGTCAAAAATTCAGTTTTTGAGATAAAATTCTGATATTTTTCAAACATCATCTACCATGACTCATTTTTTAATGAACATTGAAAATGTATTTAGCAAGAATTTGCTATATATATATGTTTACAATACCATTTACAGTCAAACATTTTGATGCACTGTAGGCTCAGTTTTTGATAAATCAAAAATCTGTGTGGATCGTTTGTGTAGGACAGTCTGAAGATGCTCTGTAGCAAGTTTGGTGTCAATTGAGCAAAAATTGTGGGAGGAGATAGGTTTAAGAAGTTTTACAGTTTTTGAAAAAAAAAAAGAGAGTGATGAACTTCATAATTTGCAATAGGTTTAAATGTACAAAAGTTTCTTCAGTATTGAGGCTACATTTTGGTGAAAGTTGCACATCTGTAGCACATATGGTTGATTTGTTGTGAATTTTCAAAATTTTGAACTTTAGAGGCTTGCTGTAGCGCCACCATCAGGACTATTGGCCTGTTTTTGCAGCTGAGGCAATCTGGCATAGGACTGGACGTTTGTGCAAAGTTTGGTGATTTTTTGCGCATGGGAAGTAGGATTTCCTCAGAAGAAGAAGAAGAAGAAGAAGAACATGCAGGATAACAATAGGGTCCTGGCAGCTTAGGCTGCCCAGCCCCTAATTATATGACATTATTAATGACATAATTAATGACACCAAACTTGCTACAGAGCATCTTCAGACTGTCCTACACAAATGATCCACACAGATTTTTGATTTTCTCGAAAACTGAGCCTACAGTGCATCAAAATGTTTGACTGTAAACGGTATTGTAAACATATACTTGTAAATTCTTGCTAAATACATTTTCAATGTTCATTAAAAAAAAAAGACAAAATTTTGGAGTCAAGTACAGCTGAAATGATTTATCACACATGGTTAATGTTGTGAAATGGTCACAGGTTTAGGCAACAAAACTACTTGTTTAGGATTAGAAAAAAGATTATGTTTTGGGTTAAAATAAGTACTTTGTTATGTCGCGTGAGTGATGTCAATGCATAACAACCATATGTAAATTGTGTAATGTTGCGTCATAACAACACTGACTTTTGGTTTCACACGGAACACAAATTGTGGTCCCCTGGATGAATGTCTGGTTTTGTTTGACCCATCCACCTCTACTACCTCTTGACTGACCTGACTGGCCTTTATACTGTGTCAGTTGCTCTCAGTGTCAAGTGTCAGTCCCGTGATAATCTGGCACTGTATTAGCTGTGCATTTAAAACTAATTTTTCCTCACTGTGGAAAGAGGAATGAGGAAGAATGTGAAGGATAAGTACCCTAACAGTAAAAGATTATATAATTCACTCGAGGTTCACCCAATATTGGCTCTGGGAGGAACAGGTTTGTGTTATAGTACTGCATATAGCAGGAGAGCATTAGTTTTTAAGACAGAGTCGAAAAATGGGAATGTATCCTTTAAGTCTTTGGTCAAAAAGTGTGTGATGATCACCCCACTGATTCACTGTATAATCCCACACCGTCAGCAGGAACTATGCGTGTTCTGAAATCCACATGGTGGAAGTGACAGGCAGATAATGCTGGTGTTACACCACATTCTGTTCCTGTTGAAATATTTGATGCAGAACACAGTGGCTGAAACAATGACAAATGCTTTTGGCAATGGTCTGTTGAGTCAGGTTCTGTATGCAGTAACACATCAGTGATCCCAGAATATTATGCAACACTGGCCAGTAGCTATCTACTGTGTTCTAATGTTATGTTACATACTACCTAAGTGCATTTTCCCTGAGTTGTGGAAGGTCTGTTTGTGTGTATATATCACATTTGGAAATGTGTACCTCTAGGACTACAGCCTTACATGACACATTGCTCTGAAATGTGAGGTGGTGTCAGACTGATATGTTTTAAAGCAGGCTGATATTAGCTCTATAAGCTCCTGACTCATTTGCTCTAAGACAACTCTCAGACATCTCTGATCTTAGATCTGTTCAGGATGTTTTGTAAACCCTGCAGAATCCAGGTATATATACATTCACTTCCATCAACCCTGTTATGAGCAACATGTCATCATGGAAGACAAACAGAGCGTGGGAATAATACAATTACACAGTACCGTCGTTAATAATCTCAGTGACAACCCAGATGCTTTGCCATCACTTGTTCTGCTTGCGTCTTGTCAAAGCATATTAAAGGAGCATTGTGCTGCACCACAATAGACACCATTGTTCTCTGTTCAGTGCTGTCACATGGGGGCTGTAAAACAGTAAGGTTGGCTTTCGATTGAGGCCTACTGTGGTGCTGTTCAGGTGCTGCTGGGAGCAGTGAAATATTGGCACTTGGTATTGTTGAAGTCAATGCCAAAATGAGACTCAAACACAACAAAGAACAATGAATTAATGGGGTCACCCCTATTTTTCCGGGGTTCTATGTTTCCCGCTTACCACCCAAAAAGGTTCTATGTTACCCGGGTTCTATTTTCCCTTCTCAACCAAAAAGGGTTCTATGTTTCCTGCTTGGTTGAGCGGGTAACATAGAACCTGGGAAACATAGAACCTTTTTTGTGTAAGTGGGGAACATAGAACCTTTTTTGTAGGGTTAAGTGGGGAACATAGAACCCGGGAAACATAGATACGCTCCCGAATTAGTAATGTACTAAATGCAGCGGATGAGTGTCAGTAACTGCTTAACATTGAGCAAATCTTAAAATCTGATCTGAGCTGTTGTTTACAGTAAGCACCTCTTAAGAGAGCTGAGGCCTGTACTATGAAGCAGGATTTGGCGTTAGTGAGGTAACTTTGGGGTTAACTCTGGGTTTTCAGTACTACGAAGCCAGTTCTCTTTTTACCGGGATAAATCACTGAGGCAACTTATGCTGAACAGCTAACCTGCTCCGGAGCTGGTTAACTTCAGGGTATCAGATCACAACCTGTCAACATCCTGATCTCTGACCAATCAGATCACTGAAGAAAAAAGTATCCATGAAAGAAAGTCAGGAGTCTCAGGTAAAAAAGAGAAGCCCATATGCTGCTATAGGTGAGAAGAATCACTTCACCGTTTCATGGCTCTATTTCCACTGGCTTTAAAACAGAGCTTTTAACAAACGGAGAGATCATTTACACACTAAACACATGATTTTAGCACTATTTGAAATTATGCAAAGTTTATTTTATTCTGCAGTCACAGTGTTGATATTTTACACTCTGATTCATTGCTGCAGCTCAAAATAGCACAAGACACCTCTGTGATGAAAACTGGGATGAAAGAAAACATTTTTTTAGTAAAATAATCCACACACTGTTAATTGGCTCCTGTTATTATAAATGTAACATTTCGGTCAGATCGACCTCATTAGTCATTAACTACTTTTCCACTCTTCAGCAGCAGAAACAGTCTGGCATCTCTTTAATGTGTTTTATGTGACATATTCAGAGTAGTATTATCATCATCCAACTAAACATAAAAAAATACTCACATAATGAAATGTCACATAGGACCATAGCTCCGAGATGCCTGCAAGTAATTTAAGTCTTAGATGCAGTGAATATTTGGATGGTGTTTTCAATGTTTCTAAGTCTTCCATTTTAAGATTACAGTCTGTCGTTTTTGTCCCGCGCCACTGACATTACACTGTCTCATCAATTGAACACTTTCTTCTTCTTCTTCTTCTTCTTCTAATAGAATTCCAGCAGGCCATTCGCAAAGAAGTGTAATGCTGCCCTCCACAGTTTAAGAGAAAACACAGCCAGACCCATATCTGAAAGCTCTTTGTACAACTGTTGTCTTTCACTCTTATATTTGTTGCATAAAAACACAACATGACGCACTTTTTCCAAACTGCCACACTCACACAGCCCATCTGGATAATTGAACACTTTCACTATTGTTTCATCTCATATCATATGAAGCAGCCTACTTCATTCATGGTTCTGATGATGACTCTCGCAATTAACATCCCCGCCCCTTTTACATGAACGTGCTCGTGGCTGGATAAGAAAACCCAGATTTGACTGAACTAGTTGATAACAAGCTTCGTAGTACCAGTTATCCAGACAGCCAATGTTAGGGTTAGTCAAACCATATAGCAAGAAGATATCCTGGGTGAGTTGAACTGGCTCTGCAATGAAGTGATTAGATTTTGAAGGTCAAAAGGTCATGGTCACTGTGACCTTGCATCCATCTCATTGTTGTGAATGCAATATCTTAAGAACACCTCGAGAGAATTTCTTCAAATTTGGCACAGACATCCACCTGGACTCAAGAATGGACTGCTTAGAACTTGGTAGTCAAAAGTCAAAGGTAAAGATCACTGTGACCTCACAGAACATATTGTTGGCTATAACTCAATAATTCACATGTATTTGACACAAATGTCTAATAGGATAGAAAAATGACATCTCAAGGTCATCTTTTACTGTGACATCATAGTGTTATGCAAAAATACTTTTCTGGCCATTATTCATATCTCAGGAATAAAAGGGCAGACATTTGGTCAGATTGTGAATTGATGACAATAAGTTTTGGTGTCCATCTTGAAACTGTGCTGATTGTATAGATATTTTGTGCTGTCAGGGGGAAGATGGATGTGAGGCATTCATGTTGTTACAAACATGGATATAAACTGTACGTGCAACTTGACTCGTGCATGGAGGCATCATTGCAAATGTCATGGAAATGAAGAGCGAAAATAGCAAGGTATGTTAGTGCAGGCCCACATGAATGTAAAATTTGTTTGAACTGTCTGCGAGTAAAATGACAAAGTTATTGACAAAAATGCGAAAAAGCTCCCTTGGCTGAAACATTTGGTGTGAACTTCTTGGAAGCAGCCATGAATGCAGTCCACACACACAAGCAATTCAGCACAACATGCTGCATACGTCGGGGATGTCACACCACAGGGCTTAATGAGTGGAGAGAAAGAGCAGAAATCTGTTCAGCATTTGTGATCACTCAGGCCAGCTGAGCTGTCTTCATGTCAGGCTCACCGGCAGAGACAGCCTCCGCCAGACGCAGACTGTTATTCGCCGCGGCAATCATTATTATCGTTATCAAAACCCTGTCATGATTATGGACAGACACCCTGCTGCCAAGCCATCTGTACTTCAGGTGGAAATCAATGGCGCTCTGGGTGCTCTGTGCGCTCTCTATAATGTCTTCAAAGGTCCAAATGCTGGGAGATAAACAGTGATGGTGAGAGAGAAAAAGAGAGAAAGAAAGAAAGAGAGAGAGAGAGCTAGACAGAGAGAACAGGGAAGAATGAAGTACATTTACAAGTCAGACACCCAGTATTTAACTAACCTTTTATTTAACTTCTTTAAAAAAGAAAGAATTAGCCAGAGGGTACCTTTGAGAAAGGACAAAAGGAAGATATATAGTTAATCACAAGCTATTGAGAGTCATGTAAGCACTATGTAGTTTATTCTGCTGTGCATCCGAGGTGAACAGGGCCTTAGGTCATAGGATATTTGTATCTGCGGCTGATCTCAGAGCAGAAAGGATGAGCAGCATTTGGACCACCAAAGGTCACTTCTACACTTGTGGTTTGGTACAGTTGGATATAACAGAAAAAAAAAAGATCCATTGTTGCCTTTTTGTGTTCACGTTGACTGTTTACAAATAGATAAACAAGGATTTGTGTTGATGTCTTGATTTTTGGGCATTGTGGGGTTTTGTCTGATTTTAAATAAACAAGGTCTTGACTTTTAGATTAAAAACTGTTATCACCAAATTCAGACAATAAATACAATTTTGACGCTTGTAAAGGCATGATGACAAGCTAGCATGACTCATCAACTGCACTCTGGTCGTACTCACCCACACTCTCCCTCCATTTATGTCTGTGAAATTATGAATGAAAGACCTACCATTATAGTAACAAGGCAGGGTTCTGGGCTGTGGGTTATCATCCGAATTGAAAGAAAGTCTTGACTCTCAAATTTTAAAACCTCTTCCGATCTGCTTAAAGGGATAGTGCACCCAAAAATGAAAATTCAGCCATTACCTACTCACCCATATGCCAATGGAGGCCCTGGTGAAGTTTTAGAGTCCTCACATCCCTTGCAGAGATCGGCGGGAGGAGCAGCCAGCACACCTAATGGCATACGGTGCCCCAGACTAACGTCCAAGAACACAAAATTGAATCCACAAAGTATCTCCATACTGCTTATCCGTAGTGATCCAAGTGTGCTGCAGCCCCGACATAAAAAGTTGTTTCGAAAAACGTCATATGAACTCTGTTTTTAGCCTCACTGTAGCCTGTAGCTCTGACTGCTTCTCTGTGCTCCACGTTCACGTGTGCGCGCTCAGGGTGATCGGTGATCTCTGAAGAGCAGCAGTCTCGTCAGTACTGATGTCCAGATTTTCAAGTGCAGGCATCGCCAAATCCCAGTCTGACCAGCAAAGACTTTCCTCATCCGTTGGCATTACTTTGCATTTGAAACAACTACACCACCAGGTTTCCAGTGCTCGACTCCGGTATTCTGCGGCTGGCTGAGGGTTAGGCTCATAAGCTGTCCAGTAGCTTGAGTTCCGTTCGTATACTCGGGCTCAAACAAATACGGCTCAACAAAGAAATGCTGTCCCTCCTCAATTTCAAAGTCTTCAGACATGTTGGGCTGTCCTTTGCTAAAAGACCGTAGTGGCCTGGTTCCAGACCATAGACCTTGCCCACTCAACTGAGTAGGCTTGCATCTCTGGTCTGGCATACTGCAATGAATTTGCGATTTATCTCGTCCAAAAGATGGAAGGACCAATGAACGCCGGGGGTGGGGGCGGGTCTAGCGATTAGCCAATCAGCGCCACGCTGATGTCAAGCTGTCCGCCGGTGGGTAACTGGTGAGGATAGCAACAATGGCGACCGCTACAGATCCCACAGACCACAATAACGATGCTATCGAGGTATTTCGCCACTACTCGCGTTAATGGAGGACCAAATTAAGGAAGCTGCTAAACTGGATTTAACGGCGATGCAGCTTGGCGTGCACGACGACAGAGACATTTTAAATGGGTAATGCTCACTTGTTTTTGGCACCCCCGAGGCATGGATACTAATGACGTCAGATTCTGGGTGAGTTGTCGATCTCTACTGATTGGTTAGGGAAAAATCAAATTCCCTCCCCCTTGTAAATCGCCTTCAATGGAGGCGATGTCAGACTGAAGGTTCTGGGAGCTTCAGTCTGACACTCAGGCTAAGACCGTAGTGCAAATTATCTTTTAGCTCTGTGGTTACCGTTGTCTCTCCCTGTGGTGCATGTGTCACGTGATGTAAACACAGGTGAGCAAAGCTCATGCTTTCGCTGGTCTCGCGCAGGCGCGCACACGTGAACGCGGAGCACAGAGAAGCAGTCAGAGCTACAGGCTACAGTGAGGCTAAAAACAGAGTTCATATGACGTTTTTCGAAAGAACTTTTCATGTCGCGGCTGCAGCACACTTGGATCACTACGGATGAGCAGTATGGAGATACTTTGTGGATTCAATTTTGTGTTCTTGGACGTTAGTCTGGCGCTGTCTGCCATTAGGTGTGCTAGCCACTCCCTCCGCCGATCTCCGCAAGGGATGTGAGGACTCTAAAGCTTCACCAGGGCCTCCATCGGCATATGGGTGCACTATCCCTTTAAGCTAGTGTTAGCACTAAGTGGCTTAATATCGCACATTGAGATATATTGTGGAATGTTTAAACATTTGTCGATACGGACATGCTACACATTGTAAGCTTGGTTAGATTCTCCAGAATTCAATCGTTCAGTTTATTTGAACAAACCCATGAGTGGCAAAGTATAATTGGGGCAGCAGTAGCTCAGTCCATAGGGACTTGGGTTGAGAAACGGAGGGTCGCCTGCTCAAGCCCCCGGCCGGACCAAAATATGGAGTGTGGACTGATAGCTGGAGAGGTGCCAGTTCACCTCCTGGGCACTGCCGAGGTGCCCCTGAGCAAGGCACTGAACCCCCCAACCGCTCGGAGCGCCTGTCATGGGCAGCCCTGTCCTGGGGTCCTGTTTGTGCATGTGTGTGTTCGGACCTGTGTGTAATTGACAGCAGAGTGAAAAAATTGATATATATAAATATACATATATATAAATATATATATATATATATATATATATATATATATATGTATATATATAAACAAATGATTTAGATTTACCAGCATGGTAAACAAGAGTGAGACAAAAAAAAGTGGTGACTCCCTCCCTGTAAAGCGACGATAAAGTCAGAATATGTGTCCATTCTTTGACTAACTATTTATATTCCTTTAGTGGGTAAGAGTTCACTGGTCAAACAATAAAAAGGGTTTTTCATAACATTCATCCAAGTTGTGAGTATTGTCATGTAAAGAATATGTGCTAACTGTATGCTAACTTTGTTTGTCAAATTGACCACAATTCTACCAAAATAAACAATATTTTCTCATTTTCCTGCATTGTGTTGCTGGGTATGATTGTTTTTGTTATCTTGCTGGCTACAAAATAAAAGTGTCCATAAGCTTTTCTGTGTATTCTTCACTTCAAGACAGCTCCCAGAGTACAGCAGGTGCTCCCACTTTGGATTCCCAATGTATTGTACTGATATCATTAGAAAGCTTACAATCTCCTCTTTCCAACAACAGTGTGTATGACTCAAAATGTGTTTCAGAGTCAGTGGCCCTCATTTTCAAAACAAACATATGACAGAAGTTTTTACCATTGTCTGGCTCGGACGCAGGTGTGGCATCTCTTTCTACTCCGTTACCTGTTGTGCCACATATGGAAGCAGACTTGATATGTGCGGCCATGCTCTCCTCAGGCTGGGTCAATTGCAAGTTTCTATATGAAAATTCTAATATTTATATTACATATTATATAGGCTAATATTAATAGTATATGTAGGCATTAGGTTAAAATGCTATTAATGAGCTGATGGCACTCTAAAATGTAAGTGAATTCCACCAGAGATAAAAACTCATAATTATACCATTCTCATATGGTTCTAAGAAAACTCCGACCAATCAATTCATTCGGACTGAATGCAATGATTGGTCGGAGTTTTCTCCTGTCCTGTCTGTCTTCCCCAAGATGAAGCCACGCATATCACGTGAAACAGCGGAATCGTAGCTTTCCGACAAGACCAAACACTTGTTGGTAGTCCAATGTTTTCACAGCAAAAAAAAAGATAATATTACACTAAAATCATGAATAACAGCTTTCATACAGCTTTGCACACACATTACTCTTGTGTCATGTAATGTCACATGAAAGCGCAGGACTAGAGCTTTCCAGTGATACCACACACATCATTGTGCTGTCATCTCATCACGCTATAAATACAGATTTATTGTCTACAAAATAAAAACCTGACGAATTTCTTTACAATCCATTATACAGATCTTGTTATCAGTCACTTCATATAGTGAGGAATATCGTATCTTACCACGTCTTAGGCTTGCGTGTGTTTCTCCCTGTCTATCCACATTTGTAGTCCGGCTTTCAAGATGCAGATATCTCCATATTGTCCAGTTGACACTCCATCAAACTTTGTATGACAAGACCAGCGCACTTCACCTTTGCGCACCCAGACAACTGTAGCCTAATTATGCATGCATGACAGGGCCGTAGTCACCATATACATTGAGGGGGACATGCGCAACATGGACAACTGTGAAGTGACAGAATGTCCCGCCATCATGGTTCTTATATTGCCAGATTCCAGAGAGTCTCCCCTCTTCAGATATGGCAGAATATGTCAACTTCCAACTTGCTTGGTGAGATACATGTAAAAATGTAAGAATTTAGTAACACGGATTTGTTGTAAAAATTGATACAGGCACACAGAAGGACATGAAATGATGGCACATCTGGTTAGCCCAGATTGTCCTGAAAAAAAAACAAGATATAGCATGTGTATGTAGCCCAATAGAGTGGAGCCCAAATGAATACACCGCGACGCTGCGCTGACGTGGCGCTTACGTTTGCAGCCGGTGGAGCCCGGCCGTTACACTTGCTCTCCTCTTCCATGTATCTAACGTTACCTTGCCAACGCCTAAGTCTATCATAGACTTAATGAGGACGTAATGGAGGTGGGGGGAGTAGGCCTTTGGAGGGAGGTGGAGTTGCAGGAGGAGGGGGATGGGACATTGGAGGGAGGCAGGAGTTGTGGATGTTCAAAGTGCTGTGTGAAATGCAAGAAAGGTAGGAGTTGCTTTAACATAATATAGCAATACTGTATATGTAAATACAACATCATGTGTCCTGACAAGCAATTTGTGAAGGAATAACTGATTATGAGCAGTAGCAAACGGACAGGTAGAAACTGGACAATAGAAAGGTGTGTTTTGCTGTTTTACTGTGGGTTTGTGCACTCTGCAGCTGGTGTCTATACTTGGCAAAAGTAAGTCCCCTGTGTTGCTGAAATAGGTCCCCAGTTGAACATAACCTGGAACCATGTATCAGCTTGCCAAACGTCAAACACGGTGAGTTCTTCATGCCAAAGTGACTGACATAACAATGGCCTCTTTTTCCACTGACAGTAGCGCTGACCGGCCATAATTTCCAGGTTCCCACCACTCTAGGAGACAGGAAGAGAGCTGCACATGTCATAACACAGCGTCACCAGGTCTCCTCTCAATAGCTTTATAATGATCATGAAGAGGAATCACTTTGTTTATCCTCATGGAAACAATGTCAGTCATTCTGTGACTGTGACAAATGAGCTGTACAGAGCTCTGCATACCATAGGTGCAGCGTTCCCACCCTAAATTGCTGGGGATTTTCACAATAAAGCAAATCAAAGTGCTAGGTGCATCTGTATTTTTTTTCAATATATAATCATATGTGAGATATCTTAATTCCAGATGTTTGATTCCAGATGTCTAGACCATCATTACAATAAACTCCACTTCGCTGATGTCTGCCCATCTGTCTGTCTGTTTCTCAAATCTCTTCATTTTATTTTCTGCCCTTTTTCCCTTCACACGTCAGTCCAGCATGGCACTTATCTCAAACTTCAACCTGTCTCTACATCTTTTTTCTTCTCCTCTCCCCAATGGTTTGACATTTCTGTCTGTTTGACAGATAAAATAACCTCTCTCCTCCCGTTACCTCCCTCCCTCCCCAGCAGACTGATATTATTCTGTCCTCCCTGCGCTGTCAGGAGCAGTCTGTGTCACTGCTCCTTGATGTTTTGTGACTGTCCCTTATCCCGTCTCCTTCCTCTCTCAGCCAGTTTCAGCTAATACCATGCTACATACACTCACACACTGACGCACAAAACTGCATTCACGTAGTTTTTTCCCCTAAATCCTGGCAGCAGATCCTCTTCATGCGAGGCCACAACAGTATTGTTCTTTAGGCCAGAAGAATAACTTAGCCCATCCTGTGGCCCTGCAGCCCACTCGTTTATAACCTTGTTTTCACTCTCAGGTGAAATATTTTCACACCAGCTGTGAGCCGAGATAGATAGAGACTCGCAGGGCAAGAGGTGACGAGCGTTTCCGGCTCTCACACGGCTCAGGCCAGAGCTGTGCCCCAGCACTGCAGATAACAGGCTGCCCTGAGGAAAACAGGTAATCATTTAAATAGATATTCAATGCTAGGTGTGTATGTGTGTATGTGTGTATGTGTGTATGTGTGCATGTGCGAATCAAAACATCAAAGGCCTATGCTGTGCAAGTGTACAAGCTTTCACAGTATCTAACACAAACAGGGTTGGAACAACAATTTGTCTTGCATTAGTTTGCAGTTGGCTCTGAGTTGCAGTTTGTAATGCATTTCAGCTGCAAATGTGTGCACGTGCAACACATACAGACATCCAGTGGGTGAGGGAAAATGTCAAGGCTGTAGCTAAAGAACAACACTTATTAGGAGGCCCAAATGGAATCTGCAGATTTTTTTTAAACAATTGTTTTGGAAGAAAAATAACCCCACGCAATACCATTAAAACCTAAAATGATCTCAAGCAGGGTAACAGAACTACTTAGTATATTTTAGCAGACACTTTGAATCAGATATTTGATTTAATTATGAATAATTCAAGAAATAATTAAAACATTTGTTGGAAAAGGCAGTCAACAAAATTTGGGACACATGGCCATTAAAAGAGAGAGAACAAATATTAATTTGCCAATCATTCAACAAACCTTCAGTAGTAAATCTTATTTTTTGACATTTCTTCTCACTACACTACTAACTTTGATTCTTATGCTAACTGAATACAACACACAATTGTCACACACATGCACAAGGAGGTAGAGGAGACAGTGACAACATTCTGAGTTTTACAAGCAACATCTATGTTCCTAAAATCTACGCAAAATCTAGCTAGCTGTTATTTTCAGCGTGAGCCACTTTACAAACGGCACCCCATAGTTTAGCACCCTGCTAACTTGAATAGAAATAAAATGATTTAATCATCCAGCTATTTTAGACTTTCCAAATCATATCTGACCAAATGGACAACACATTCTCACTCCAACCCCCTCACAAGGTACCCTGGTTGTGTTGGTTCTTGACATTCTGGGATGCCGTGTCAACTTCTGCCTGTTACATACATTGTGTGTTACACCTCTGTTTTCACAAGAAATGTACAGTTTGCATACAGTCTCTTTCAAAATAAATGCACTACGTCGGTACAACACCGCAAATTGACATTTTGTCCTTCAAATTTAATTTATTTTTTTCAATAAAAATTAAAATAAGAACAAAAACAAAAAAAAAATTGGTTGACAAATTTCCTCCAGCCAACTATGCCTCATAAGCAGGCCCATATGGAATCTGTGCCCACAGAACTTTGCGATGATTGAGCTAGCAAAGCAGTTTTGTGTTGCGATGTGTGGTATTTATTCAGTTTTGGGAAATCACGATGTCTAGAAAGCATCAGTGGCTGCAGCAGCAGCAAAGCTAACATCAGGACGTCATCTGTTAAAAGCCTCCCGTTGTCGGATACAACATGAAACTA
>NC_065512.1:39146929-39148249 GCF_006386435.1 Epinephelus moara
ATTTTAGGTAGTTATTATCACGCTAATGTATGTTCAAGTGTTCATTTCCCCCGATAAGTTGATTTTAATTCATTATTTGATTCTATAAACACAGTCTGACCATCTCAAGCTTTTATTTTGGTACTTCCGGTGACCAGCAGTGTGAATTTGCATATTAGCTAAATATTTAGTTTCACCCAGAACATTTAGATTTAACATTTAGATTTAGATTTAGATTTAATATTTGGATTTAACATTTAGATTTAGATTTAGATTAGGATTCAGCATTTAGATTTAACATTTAGATTTAGATTTAACATTTAGATTTAGATTTAGATTTAATATTTGGATTTAACATTTAGATTTAGCATTTAGATTTAGATTTAATATTTAGATTTAGCATTTATATTTATATTTATATTTAATATTTAGATTTAACATTTAACATTGAGGTGCCACATTTGATATTTAGATTTAACTATTTAATATATTTCTAAGTTAACAAATATTGCTGTAAATGTGGTAAAAGGTGACGTTAAAAAATTCACAACACTTTTTTAAACATTGTTTGAAGCTAAATGTGGCAAAATGTTGATGTTATTTTCAGCGTGAGCCACTTTACAAACGGCACCCCATACTAAACAAGAAGTTTGCTGTTCAGCCCACTAGGTCATGCTCTGCCACTGTAAGTCTCTAGTACACTTGCTCTATGGGCCCCATAATGTGGAATATTCTGGGTAATTTAATAAGAATAAAAGAGAAATAAAGGTTGTTTTGGCTTCATGTGCCAGTGAGCAACTTTCATGAGTGAAAGAGGTCCCTCTGCCAGTGCTGTTTCCAGGTCTCTTTATAAGAGCTTCATAAGTTAATAATATGTCTGTGTTTCTATACATTCATGACGATTTTATGATTTTACAAGGTCAACAAGCTATTTGCTGAGATGCATTTTGGCTAATATAAGGCAGTCTGAAAATGTCAGCCAGGCTGACCCACTGATTTTGATGTGTGTGTGCATATTATTTTAGGAGTCCTTTCATCATATATGGATCCTGGATTGTAATCCATATGTTTCTTTACTGTTCCTTTTGAAGTAGCTGGGTTTCTATTATTACTACACCTTTTTCGGTCTGTGTAGAAAAGCATCACAATAACACCTTGTCTTCTTATCACACTCATTTTCAGTTTGTTGATGTTCATAATGAATCATCCTTACGTACCAAAGTTTGTTATGGAGTTCCGCAAGGTTCTGTGCTCGGACCAATCCTATTTACTCTATATATGCTTCCTTTAGGTAACATCATTAGAAATCACTCTATAAATTTCCATTGTTATGCGGATGAT
>NC_065512.1:39149464-39185722 GCF_006386435.1 Epinephelus moara
TGTCCGTCCTGGAAGAGGGATCCCTCCTCAGTTGCTCTTCCTGAGGTTTCTACCGTTTTTTTTCCCCGTTAAAGGGGTTTTTTTGGGGAGTTTTTCCTTATCCGCTGCGAGGGTCATAAGGACAGAGGGATGTCGTATGCTGTAAAGCCCTGTGAGGCAAATTGTGATTTGTGATATTGGGCTTTATAAATAAAATTGATTGATTGATTGATCATCACAGAGACAACATGTTTGAGTGAAGACACAATTCATCACACAGGTGTATTGTCTACCTGCCACATCATTTTGACGGTACATTCCTGCAGGTGCATAATGGCTATGTCTGCATCTGGGGGGCAGTGTTGACTGCCTGTCTCCCTCACTGCCTGTTTATCTTTGAACAACAATCTTTTAACTATGAATGCTAACCGCCAATGGCAGCCAGTGATATTGAAAACAGTATTCATCCAACAACAAAAAACAGACAGACAGATGGGAAGGCCCCCCTTTCAGCCGGCATGGCTATCACAAGTTTGAGCACAGATCTTGATTTTAGTTTCTGTGCCTCAGTTGAAAATGGAGCATGTGTGTTAAAGAGCGGAAAAAGGACAAAACTGAGTAATTACTGTGATTAATTAATTATAATCCCAATTTTAAGGGAAGTAATCTTCGGACTCATAATTGTCGAGCATTGTTTCAAATCACACTGTGGCTCAAACACAGATGCTTATCCAGCATTATTATGTTGTTTTTATTATAGCAATTTTTATTCATTTCCTTTTTGCATTTTTTTCCCTTTGTCTGCTTGATCAAAGCCAGAGACCAGTGTGACCTCATGGCATTTTCAGTATAATCACACAAGAAAAAACCAACAGCATAAAAATAACCTCTAATACAGTAGGTATTATTTTTTTCTTATTAGCTAATGTTTTTGCTGTAATATTCCAGCAATGTCTAGGGATGACAACTCCTTTGTAGGTTGCTCTGCTTCTTGTTACTCCCTGATCAGTCTCAATAAATCACTAAGCCGACACTTTGAAACACAGCAGCGCGACGCTGCTCGCCCGACCGGCCCAGATTAAAGGGGAGGAGGGAGCCCTTTTCACACACAACTCAGTTAGCAAAGAGCAGAGGAAGAGAGTTTGACACCTAAATTACCCACAAAGCAGTGCAGATTAATCATTCATTCTTCTGCAAGCCCTGGCATGTACCTCTTGACACATACAGACAGACACGGCTCTCCACATTCACACACACAGAAACACACTCACCCACATATAGAAAGTATTCATAACATCTTAGTCAAAAGCTACGAATTGATCCAATTCTAGCTGTGGCACACATGTTATACTGCTGTAGTTTCTACAATATCCTCACTGCAAAAGGAGGCAGCTCTCTAATCATAAATATCTTAATCGCTTGTTACACTGCTGTTTGACTTTGACTCGAGTAGGCTATGTAGACTGAAAAAACAGGAATCACTCATGTAGCTGTGGTGACGAAGCTGAGCTGCAGTGTTTTTGATATCAGCTCTTACAGGAAATCACACAAAGGCACGGTGAGGCGAAGGCAAACACAGGTGGATAAAAAACATGCATATGGTTCAATTATCTTATCTGGAAAATCATGGAGATTAGTCATTATCCTCGGATAAAATGACTTACCTTACTATTTGTTCATCTCCTGACACATGAACAAATACCAAATGCATTACATACAGAACAACCACACCCTTCCATTTGTTTTTTTCTTTTTCTTGCTTAGGGCTACCCCACTACTTGAATTGTAGTAGAATTGGATCAAGTCGTAGCTTTTGACTTTTTTCTGTTACTCCAATTTAAAACATTGAAAAAGATACTTGATACCCTGGGTGGGGTAGCCTGGTGTGTCACCCTTTGGCTAGGAATCTGTACATTGATCAAGCGGTTTTTTGTGTGTGTTTTTTTTATGAATATGGGGAAAATTAAAATAAATAAATAAATAAATGAAATAATGTAAGAAAAGAAAGGTCACTCGGAGCTGTAGCCAGAATGCTTCCACCTCTCAATTGTGTCCTCCAAAATCCAACACCTGATTTATTGGGTTGCACTACTATCTCCCTACTCTCTATCATTGAAGTTCTCTTGTGACAGGTTCCAGCAGATCCTCAAGAAGTCTTAAGCGGGATTTTCAATTTAAGGTCAAACAATGTCTTAAAAAGTATAATTTTTAATTGAGGTAGGTCTTAAATTTTGAGGTGATGCCTAGTTGCATAAGTAATATATCTCCCCACATTACTTTTAAGAATGGTTTAATCTTTGGCTGAGACTCAGTCCAGCTCTTTGCTTTTCTTGTATTGTTTCATTTGGTTCTCCACAGGTCACCTACTCTCACAAAGGTAGCTGGATTTAAAACATACGCAAAAAAGTACAGATGATGTTCAGCCAAACACAGTTGTTCAGGGAGTTTCAGAGAGGACACAAAGTCTTCTATTATTTCTGATGGCTGCCAGAATCTAGACACACTCACACACCAATGGAACAGCCATCGGGAGCAATTTGGGGTTCAGTATCTTGCTCAAGGATACTTCGACATGCAGACTGGAGGAGCCGGGGCCGGGATGATGATCTTCCAATTAGTAGACAACCCGCTCTATGAGCTACAGCCGCCTTAATCTGAAGAATTAACTATAGGCTACTCTGCGAGTGCAAGAACGACATCAACAGACAACCGCTCATGCTCACATTCACTCCTACGGGCAATTTAGGAGTAACCTAACCTAACTTGCATGTCTTTGGATTGTGAGGGGAAGCCGTAGAAGGCGGAGAAAACATTCACTCCACATAGAGGGGCCCCAGCGGGATGGCTGGGTTGAACCTGGAACCCTCTTGTTGTGAAGTGACAGTGCTAACCACTGAGCCACTGAGCCGATCTTCCGAGCAAACTGTAAGAAAATTTAAATTAAAATGTATTTTTTTTCTACCACAGTTTTATCAAATGTAAAGTGTAACAGAGGGACACAGTTCATTGTATTTGCCATTAATTTGATTTTTTAACGAGATTTGCATACATTCATTTTAATATGGAGATACAAAAATATCCAGAGAAATATCCCCATTAATATTGTCAAGCTGATTTCTATTGGGTGCCCTTTGGTAAAGTGGCTCGCACTGAAGTTAACTGAATAAAAAAGTCACTGTTTACCACATTTACAGCAACATTTGAAATATGTTAAATATAATGTCAGGTTTAAATCTAAATATTAAATGTTAAACCTAAATCTAAATGTTAAATGTTAAATCTAAAGGTGCTTGGTGAAACTAAATGATAAGCTAATAGAGTGTGCCAGTAAACCCGGAACTCCGTTAGCGCTTTTAGTACTTCCGGTTCTCTTGTCTAAAAGTCAATACGTTTTTTGAATGGGATTTTGGTAAAATGCCTCAAATAAGGTCTGTGGTTAACAAAAGCTTAAGCGAGTTTCAGGTTTTGTTCTACGACATAAAACACGTCAGTAAATACCCTACTTGTGAATTCTGAAGCTTTTACGTGTCGTAAAAAAGGCGGTTGCTAACAAGTTGCTCAATACGACTACAAATCCTGTCACCCCTGAACAGGCGAGAGTGCTGGCAGTCCGCCATTACAGTTTCTTATTTAGTTTAAACAGTCCGATTTCCCCATTATGCAATGTTTTTAAAATAAAGCGGCCAGAATCAGTTGAAAGCTTAGTGGCAGTGACGTCATGAGTCATGCGACCGTGGAGTAGTCATGTAGTCCGTTAAAGCCTAACGTTAGCTTTTTACTTCTGGTGATCGCATTTAAGCTTCAAATGCGGTATGAAAGGTGTTCATATGTGAAGATTATCTCGTTGAACAAAACCTGTAAGTATCATAAACTTGTGTTAGCCACAGAGCTTATTTTCTGACATAATCCAAAACGCAATGCAAAAATCACATTGACTTTCTCTTCCGGGAACCAGTGCGATGCTAAACTTCCGGGTTTTGACGTCAGCCTTGGCACACTCTATATGAAAATGCACACTGCCGGAAGTACCAAAATAAAAGCCTGGGTAGTCAGACTGTGTTTATAGCATCAAATAACGAATTAAAACCAAACTAAATGGAGAAAATGAATACTTGAACACACATCAGTGTGATAAAAACTACCTAAAATGACAGAAACCTTGTTTGGGGAAACTTTATTTGACGTGTAGGTTTTAGTGTCCCATCCTTGCTTGTCAACATGCCAACATGTCTGGCTAATTAGCTGAAAACATTGGAAGGGCAGTTTTGGCCACAATTCAGAATTTCAGCAGTGCATCACTGGCGACAGCAACAGCGACAGTATCCACCATAGAGCCACCACAGCACTCGGTCAGTTTGTTTTCTAACTTGCGTAGCATATGTTCCTTATATTAGCATGTAAGCTATATGAAACTAGCTAACGTTAGCCCATTAGAGATTTGCTACTAGCATTGATGTACTTCATTTGTTTTATTTTTGACGTCCAGTGGTCAAAAACTTACTAGCTTACATTAGCTAGTTCAAGACCTACCTCAATTAAAAGTAAGTTATGCAGTGTCTTCTTCACCTCTTGTAGCCAGATGGCAGAAAACACCCACAGGAACAGCACTTGGTGGTTGGTGTGTGTAGTGTGTGCTTTTGGTGGGCAACATTGCGCCCATTCCACTCTCAATTTTTGCCATATCGGAAATGTTTGCAGACAGTATATTTTTCTAGCTTTACAAGAGAAACAACTTCAAGGATGAAGACTAACTGGTTGGTTTAGCAAATGCACGTTTCGTTAAGCCCCACTGATAAAGAGCAGCATTCAGCTGCTTCCTTAAGCTCTTCTATGGATGAGCCAGTCCCAAACTGACCCCTCTACTCTGCCTGTTTGTCATTCTGCATACTGAATGTGTGGTTCCTCTGTTGTGTCTACATCTGGTTGACTACATAATGTGTTACGCTATGTTTTGCCAATTGGGAAAACATATATGTTATTATCAAAGAGGGGTTGGTCATTTGGGCCTTTCAGCACTCCAGTTATTTATAACTCAGAAATATTAAAACAATAATCAAACAAAACAGTGCAGCCTTATTACCATGTGTGGTGAGATGCTGAAGAGACGACTCCCATCTGTGCTTTATTTGTACATTCAACAAGATAATTAAATATAAATTTGTGCTCCATCACTATTAAAGGAGCTATATGTAAGAAATCTAAGGCAAATAGTCGTGAAGTCATCCTAATGTGTCACAGAGACTAAGGAATAATGTTCATATAACATACTGATCTCACCGACAACAATAGTACAGTCCGCAAACCATGTTTATGTTTTGAATTTGTGTTTTGGCCTGTTGCGCCACCCACCGCCGTCTACCAGTCACACAGTAAGTAGAGTCTCAGCATCAGTTACAGTTACGACTGAGCTACAGCAGCACGGCAAGCAGCATTAGCAGTGTCCCGGTACACAGCATTAGCAGTCGGCTCCTCCTCAGCTGTATCCCGGCAGCAGCGTTAGCAGTGTCCCGGTACATAGCATTAGCAGCCGGCTCCTCCTCAGCTGTATCCCGGCAGCAGCGTTAGCAGCAGAGAAGCCGGACTTGCTCGAACGGTCCGCTGGAAAACCTAAGATCAAGGACGCAGCGACGCGGCCCTGCCATGGCAGCCACCCGTGGGCAAACAAATCAGTCACCAGCGTGCCGCTGTCCACCTCAAATCTGTAGGGGAGGGGGGGCGGACACGACTCGCGGCAGTATTTTGAATTTGAGTGTAGTAACCGTTTTGGCCACATTCTTACATACAGCGCCATTAAATGACGTAACTTGTGTCTGGAAAGTCTCATCATTTCAATTTTACTTGATGCCAGTCAAAGATAAAGCAGCAGAGGTACATTTAGCGTCTGTGGTTTCAGCTTGTTAACACTTGCTGTCGACCTGACTTGTTTGTTTGGAAGGCTCGCCAGACAACTCCGAAAACACATGCAAGCTATCAGTCAGTGACTCGCTCCCTAAGAGGTGCAGCAGGGCCAGACACACACATCAGCTCCTGTCCTTTTATTGGATCTGAGGGAGAGAGACAGAGACGCAGAGAGACAGAGACACATGAGACAGTTTGTCAACCTGTGTTTCCTCCTTATCTGCCCTGAAGAAGCCAAAATGTAGACAAAAGACAAGACAGTTGCAGTCAAAACAACGAGCTTCATCAGTCTGGACACACTTCCTGTTCATGCCATCACTTCAGCCTCAGCAGGCAGGTACACATCCTACAGTTTGTCCAGGAATGGCAGTTTGATGCCAAAATGTTCACAGTTATATAACACAATAAAACTGAAATTCCCAACAGCTTCTGTTATACTTTGTGTTTAGTGTTAATTAGCAAATGTTGGCAGGTTAACAGGCTAAACTAAGATAGCAAACATGGTAAATATTACCTGCTAAACATAAGCATATTAGCATCATCACTGTGAGCATGTAAGTAAACTAACATTATGTACTGAGTCCAAGTACCATCAGTATAGCTCTCAACTAATTAGTTTAACCAAGTCCTCCAACTCATATGACCACACAAGTTGCTACTCTCTAATACAACCATAGACTGCATATACAGATGGATGACACATTTCCACTGTACGAAAATGAAGCCAAAATCACCCAAATATGGCCGCTGCCATCTTAGGCTGGTGATGTCATTTGGAACCGGAGGTTGCGCAGTAACAATGTCCGTGGCATCGAGTTCCTGATTGCGAGAAGTAGCCTACCATTAATCATGAGCACACTGACTGACGTCAAATCCCCTTTTTATGGTATCAAATAACTAATTAAAATCAAAATAATCAGAAACAAACACTTGAACACACATCAGCATGTTAAGAACTACCTATAATGACAGAGACCATATTTGAGAAAATGTATGTATGGCTCATGTCCCATCTGCGAACACAGAAGGGGCGGGGGTGATGACCAGCAATGCAGCCAGCCACCAGGGTTAGTTCTAGATGTTTTGGCTTAACTTTTGGGGAGCTGTCATGTCGTCCATCCTTTTTATACAGTCTTTGAATGCAACCCACAGGAGCGTTTCCTAAATTAGCTCCACTACCGGTAGCAGATCAATACATCCTCATACCTAAACAATAGAATAGGTTATTTGTAAATGACTATCAAGACAACATACTTTCTGACTGTTAACTGTTGCAAAATGTGTGTGTTTGTTATGTCATTTCAGTCATGTATTTAAATTAAGAACATTAAGTATGTGAGGTTACGTGGGTTAGGTATGACACATGGTAAGTGCTTTACATTATGCTAACTTACATACGTGAGTTAAAATAACTCATTGTTTACCTGTGGTTTTACATGGGACACAAACAGCAGTCTCCTGAGTCAAAGTCCTGTTTGTTTGACCCATCCATTCACCTCGGCCTACGCAGACTTTCTCAGACTTTATTACTCTCATCATTATTACTATGACCACTAGAGATCCCTGTCTAATAATAAAAAATAAATATGGGTCCTACATATAGGGTTTTGTTATTCTGTAAGTAAGAATTCATGTTTCTTTTTATACTTTTGTATTGAAATTGAAAATGCCAATATAACTTTTACTTAAAAAAGTGTTCTATAAATAAAGTGTATTAGTATTATTGTATGCATATCTTTTGCAGGCATAAACATCACCAAATCTAACAATGCTGAATATTGCCAACATCATTTAATTACCTTTTTGAATACAGGTTTTGTGTGTGATTCTTCCAGCCTTGGGTTGGTGGTTTCTGTTCAACCCAAGGTTGCCAGGTTGAATTGCATATAACAATAATAATAATAATAATGATAATAATAATAATAATAATAATAATAATTATAATACTACTACTACTACTACTAATAATAATAATAATAATAATAATAAACTAATGCTAATAATAATATGTTTTATTTATAGAGCTCTTATTACAACAAAAGTTATATAAGCATTTACAACTTGGTCTCACTTCAAAGTTGTTGAATACTGGAGTTTGGTCAGTGACTTCCAGCATCAGACACTTACAAAAAAAAGCCATCCTTTCACATCAGCATGATACGCAGCCGGTCACTGTTATAGTGTAACGCTACCCAGAGCTGTCAAGAGGAAACATGGCCGGACAACAACAGGTTAAGGGGGTGAAAAGTCCAAGAAGGGTGGTCAGCACTTTCACCCAGGAGGCCAGTGTTTGTTGTTGAAGGAAAAAACAACAACATCAATTTGTGGTGTTGTACTGATTTAGTGCATTTATTCTGAAAAATGCAATGAATGCAAACTGTACATTTCCTATGAAAACAGAAGAGTATTTCAAAAACAGACAATGCACGTAACAGGTTGAAGTTGACACAGCATCCCAGGACATCAGGAACCAACTCACCCAGGGTACCTCGTTCATCATACCTCCACATGGAAAGTCTATAACTAAATGTCCAACAAAGGTGACGAGGTCGGAGGGAGAATGTGTTGGCATTTACCACTTGAATGCATAAAAAGAAACAAGTCATCTTAAATACAGAATAACAAATTAAGGTCACTGTCCTACCCCCCAAAACACCCCATAGGTTGTTTTTATGTTGCTTATTAAGCACCATACACATACCATACCTATCCTTACTGGAAATCCCAAAATTGGTCAAACAGTGATACAGACAACCCACGTATATTTTAATCTGAAAAGTTTTACTAGGTCACGGTTGACTGCGACAGGTAATAAGGAGGACGACTGGCAGCCTTGTACAAGAACACTTAACCAGGAACACACCGGAAATAGCTTTGATACCTGTGGAGATTAGGTGAGTTAATGTGTTCCAAATCTATGGAGATGTATTTTCTATGAATAGGCCCCCACATGTATACACATCAGGCTGCAGCAGGACTAATTAATTAACCAAATGCATATAGTGGGGTAGGGAATGGATGATTATTGGCTTCAATTGAGGTTAATGAAGAGTAACTGAGTTACTCGTCAAATCATAATGACAGTGTGATTGGAGAGCTGTTAAAAGTCTTCTGATAGACGGGTGGAAGGCTGGCAGGTTGGAGGGAAGTTAAAGGCAGAGAAAAATAGAGATACGAGAGAGAGGAGTGACCTGTTAAAATATGGAAGAAGTGGAGTGAATGCTGCCAACAAGGAGGGAAACTAAAAGATGAATGCGACAAATTCACTTAGTGTGTGTGTGTGCAGTGAGTGAGCGAGAGGAAAGATAAATCAACAGAGCTTGTAAATCCCTTTAAAAGTGTAATTTTCTTGACTGACATTATTGGGAAAAAAAGCCAACTTTGGCGTTACACTGCAAAGGTTGAGTCCTTTTCTAGAAGATAAAAAAAGAGGATAAAATATGTCATTTGTCATGTATGTATGTCATTTTTTTCACATTTTGGTTTTTCCAATGCCTGTTTTCATCATGATTTAATAAAGCAGTACCCTGATAAATGTTTATCACCCTTTTCATTACACAAAGAACAAGTGTCTTCACACCCCTGAAGGCTCTGACATGCTTCAAGTTGTTTGAAAAGAACCCCCCACCCCCCACCCCCCCGAGACTAAACACCACTGAGTACACACCAGAAACCACTGAGTGGGATCAAGACAAACCAAGCCCTGCTGTCTGACTTAGTAACACATACACTCTGTATACTCACTCACTCTTTGACTTTAATCTCCCAAGACATTAACTCAGCCTCAATAGGAGGCATTTTACTTTCATGACTCCCTGCAGCTACTGAAATCGGCCCCGCCCAGCAAATTTTTAGATAACAGTGTCAAAGCCGTGGAACGCTTTTATATATTTGTTCAACCTCAGCCAGAGTGCAGAGGAATGCCAACTGCATGCAGGTGGGGAGTGAGAGCATGTGACTATGTCTGTGTCACTAGATGGGGAACCACTGGCAAACACGTCACCATCCACAGAACAACTTTTTTTTGTTTTTTGTTTTTTTTACCCATAAGGAATTAGAGACATCACTGACTGAAAAGCCACAGTCACACACACACCTTGTAAAAGTGTGTGTTTATGGTGTTTGTTTTGTGGACTCCAGGGCTTCTGGAAGCTTGGCAGCACACAGCTGTGATACTGAATCTGCCCAGAGAGAGGTATGACTCAGACTGTTTACTGTTGTCACACTCACAGGGGGTAGGACTTGTGGTGTGCTCTGGTCATTTTAAAGATCTGTAACATTCGCCGTCCATTGCTCATATTGGCAAAAACTGCACATTTAGTCATGATATCTTATTTTTATTAGAACATCTAAATTCCAGTGGATGTCTGACTGTTAAGAACTTTCTTAAATCAACATTATCTTACATACTAGAAGGATGAAGTTTATGAGACATTTCCCATTACATAACTCCATTCCCTGTGCCTGGATCAGAATATTTTGGTCAGTGCTCAGCTTTATGTATGCAAATAAAAGCTAGGCAGTGGCACTAAGGGCTAATTTCATTATACAGTTTTAAGTAGATTAGTCACAACACAAATATCACATCTTGTAAAATGGCCATGAGTCAACAACCACAAAAATGTGTGGTGACTTTGAGATGGAGCAATACTCTGGTTATACAGATTGATTTATCTTTCTGCTTGGAACACTGTTAAGACATTTTTTAGGCTTTCTGTGCAGAAACAAATATATATTAACAAATAAATGACATTAAAGGGACACTCCACTAAATTCATGCACATGAGTGAACTTGTAGTGGAGAGTTGTATACAGCCTGTAAAATGAGCTATATAAAATCTGCAGCTAGCTTTGTCAAGCCTGCAAAATAACCCTAATGACGGCATGATGATGTCTTCAGGATTATTCCAATTTCTGCTTGAGATTATAGATTTTGGACAGAAATCTTCCGTTACAAACTGGAGTGAGCCTTTGTGCTCCACTGTCTCTCAGGTTAACTTCTATCACAGCAGTGCCTGCATAGTGTGACGTGTGTGGTTGTGCTGCTGCCGTGGTCCTGCCAGATGCCTCCTGCTGCTGCTGTGATCATTAGTCATACTTCTACTGTTAATATACACATATGATTATTGTCACATACATATACTATCAGATATTAATATTTACTTTCAACATATTGTACCACAATAGCCAGAATCATAATTATAATATTATTACTTTCATTAATGTTGTTGTAAGCTACTGTCATTACCGTCTGTCCTGCGACTCTGTCTCATTGTGTCACACAGATTACCGTTAATGTATTATGTTGATCTGTTCTGTATGTCATCTATTGCACGTCTGTCCGTCCTGGAAGAGGGATCCCTCCTCAGTTGCTCTTCCTGAGGTTTCTACCATTTTTTCCCCGTTAAAGGGTTTTTTTGGGGAGTTTTTCCTTATCTGCTGCGAGGGCCCTCAGGACAGAGGGATGTCGTATGCTGTAAAGCCCTGTGAGACAAACTGTGACTTGTGATATTGGGCTTTATGAATAAAATTGATTGATTGATTGTTTGATTGATTGAAGTTTAAAAGAGGAGAACTTTATTACACAGGGAGGGTCAAGCAAAGGATGCAATTCAGGTGAGAAATTGAGAAATGTAGAATAAGGCAGTTTTGGAACTTGAGCCATATTTGTGAATAAAAGTGAGAATGTATTGTCTGATTTTGACAAATACTTTTTTAAATTTGACGCTTCCAAGTCTCCAACTAAAAA
Organism: Epinephelus moara; assembly: GCF_006386435.1. Taxonomy (NCBI): domain Eukaryota; kingdom Metazoa; phylum Chordata; class Actinopteri; order Perciformes; family Serranidae; genus Epinephelus; species Epinephelus moara. The sequence continues at coordinate 39,161,091 of NC_065512.1, forward strand.
ATTTTTTTTAATTAAAATACTGTAAAATTTCAATTAAAAACCAAGCCCCAATTAAATGCAAAGTACTTTTGACAAGCCAGGTCTGGCGATGTGTATTGACATGTCTTAGTTTACAAGGGTCTACCGATCAAACAATCAAAATCTTTTTTTTTTTTATAAAAATGAATCCAAGTTGTAAATATTGGTAAAATTGTCCAATAAATGTGTCCCCACCTTTCTCTGTTTAGTTTTCACCCTTTCACTGCTGCAATAAACTTTTTGGCTTTCATCCCATCTAAGATAGGCAACAGGTATTTTCATATAGGTCTCTCTCTCTCTCTCTCTCTCTCTCTCTCTCTCTCTCTCTCTCTCTCTCTCTCTGCAATTTGCGTTGAGTTGGCCTCCAGAGTGATGAGGGCTCTTAGTGTCCTGTTGATGTTGTACGTTTCCAAGCATTCCAGTATCCATGTGTGTGGCTTCGAGTTGTAGGCTTTCTTGTCATCACCAGCCATCACCAGTTTGTCAGTCTGGATCTAGAAGTCCAATGAGATATTAGCTTGGTCATTCTCAACCACCTTAGCTGGTATCTTCCATTGTACATTGGGACTTTTCAGCCCATACTTAGTGTAGTGCCACTTGGTTATGGCATTCCATGTATGCTGTACCATGTACGTTCCTGCCTGCATCTTACACCCTGCTATTATAAGCTGAAGTTTCTCAGGAGGATCTTTGCACAGCCTGAACCTGGCATCCTGCGCAGTAGACCCCTGCTTCTACTGATCTTGTACTAAGTGCCTGTTCCTGTGCTGCCATGATTAGTGTCTCTGTGCTGTCTTTCAGTCCAGCCTTTTCCAGCCACTGGTAGGATTTCTTGATGTTGGCCACTTCTTCAATCCGTGGTACATGCCATGCAGGGGTTTGTCCTTACATGATGGTTTGTCCTCCTCTTCTGCATTCTCTGGTTCCTGCTGCCTGAGGTGTTCACTTAGCAGCTCATCTTTGGGGGTCATCTTCCCGATGTATTCCTGGATCTTGGTTGTTTCATCCTGGACAGTGGCTCTGATGCTCACCAGTCCTCGGCCCCCTTCGCTACACTTAGTGTACAGTCTCAGGGTGCTGGACTTGGGATGAAACCCTCCATGCATTTTGAGAAGCTTCCTTGTCTTGATATCAGTGGCCTCTATCTCCCAAGGTATTTGTTGCTGTCCTGAACATCTGTAATGCTGCCCTCTGGTAGTTCAACCTTCGGTTCTGATTGTCTTCTCTCTCTTGGACACCATCTGATCACACTTGTATAGTCTGAATGACATTCCAGTGTCATAATGTAGATCCTGGTGAGGTGGATCAGTGAGTCAGTGTCTCGCTCACTCCTGGCATACAGCTTGGATGTCTGCCATTGTAATGGTAACTGGCTCTTGTTCTGGGAGATTGCTGTGGTCTGCTCTAAGATCCACTAGCCACTTAGCATCGGTGTTATGTGATGCCTCCTTCTCCCATATGCTCATCCAGTATTGTTCAGTTTCAGTCCTGGGTTTACCTATTCTTGTGTTGTTACCTTGCCACTGAGAGTACACTCTGGATGGTTAAGCAGAGAACATCCTATTTATTCTTCTGGCTTCTACTACTTCTCTTGTGTTTCTCTTTAGGTGGGTAGCCAGAGCTGTGAGTCTTTGCTTGGCAGTCTCTTGTGCCCCAGGTATAGACAGTTTGTTGTACCTCCTAGAGATCCCTTTCTTCCCCACACCTCTCTGTAGCTCTGAGAGGTGACTAACCTCTTTCCGTGTTGCCTTGATCTTGGCCTCCAGCCTCCTTCTCCATGGAGGGTAACGCTCTTTGTGGCTCATGGTGTTGATCTTGTAGCCAAGCATCTCTAGGAACACTGTTGCTGTGGTGTACATCAGCTGATTCGTCTCAGTAATGGTCCTAGTAGGGATAGTTCATAGTGCTGCATTTACATTATCTAGCAGACTTTCAGAGGGTACTTTGTCACTCAGTCTTGATAATCAGGTTTGGGGTGCTGGGATTCCAGCTTATTCATTATTCTAAATCTCAGGTAATTTGCCCTTGCTGTAAGGGAGGCTAGAGCAGAAAAAAAAGTACACACACACACACACACACACACACACACACACACACACACACAAATGTATATGTATATACGAATGTGACAGGTAACAGGCGAGTGGCAGCCTAATGTCCGTCCCGCACTGGAGTGTGGTAAGTACTCTATCTAAAATCAGGTTTCTGTGTTTACTCTTTTAGTGGCCCTCTGTAACTTTTTGGTCCGCTACTGACCACCACTCCCTGAGCTGCACTGCTCTTTTGGCTCTTCTTGTTTTGGTTCTTTGTTTTCGTTTCTTTTTCTTTGATCCTGTTTCTTTGTGGCTTTGTTTCTTTCTGGCTGTTTCACGGGCTGTTCTGGGGCCTGCATGATTGCCCACGGCCAGTGATTATGACCCAAATGTTTTAAGACTTATGTATTAATTTGTTTTCTTTGATTGTGTTATTCAGAAATTAGTTTAGTAATTTTCCTTTGTATTTTGGTTTCATTTATTGTGTTAAATTGATCCAGTCATTCATATTTTCTTGTATTTGGTTTCAGTTATTGTGTTGAATTAGTTTATTAAATTGTATTTCTTTCTCTGAGTTTCTTTATGTTTAGTTAACTTCCTTAGTCCACACCAGTTTTGTCTAGCCCTTGGGCATGTTTTATTAACCTTTTTTCTGATTTTTTTTTTTCTGTTGTCAGGTGCTGGGCTGACAGCGGCAGTTTAACCTCTGGTGGTGGTGCGTTCTTCACGGTTCCCCTTTTGGTTTTGTGCGTGCGTGTGTGTGTGTGTGTGTGTGAGATTCATTTGAGGACCCCTTCTCCGATTTTGGTTGTCCCTGCCGCTTGGTAAGCCCCAGCCCTGTTCTTATCCCCTTCCTTGCCCAAGTACTCCTTTTATAGTGTGTGTGTGTGTGTGTGTGACTGGTGTGCGACTTTATTTAGTTATTTTCCTTGAATACTTTTGTTAATAAAATTAGTTTGTTCAATAGAAAGCCGTCTCGCCCAGTGGTATTAACAAATCGGTGTGACCCTGTCTATCTATATACTTAAATTTACTATTTCCTAGGGTGCAATTCCCCAGGTGGTGTTGTCCAACTCTTAAAGCCTGGTATCTAGCCACATCTTGGCTTTTGTCAACAGGATACCACATTTAAAAGGACAGAGACGTGTTTTCATTTCTTATTTTTTTCTTATTGTATTTACTTTATCATCAGTAGGTGTTTTGTTTTTGGTATTTTATTTGCATTAATAGTGAGAGCCAAAACAGCAGTGTTCATTCTAGGGATCCAATTTTTCATACTATTTTGTTGGGTTTTGGTGCAGTGTTCCCTCAGTCAGCATGGAGGAGGAGGTGCAGCAGGTTAAGGAGTTTGTGTTGCAGCTTAAGGCGAATAACAAGCGACTTTGTCAGGAGCGGGCTGCTTCCTTGGGGGGCTCTAGTGGGGCCGCTTCCTCTTCCACTACTCCAGATAGTCACGCCCCATCTGCAGGTGTTGCCCCTGCAGTCACCGAGCGGCTGGTGGTTATACCAAGAGATCTTAAGTGTCCCATATTCAATGGTAAGACTGGCACTGGGATAGCTGAATGAGTACAGGAGATCCAGGCGTGTGCGCGTGCCTGCCATCTTTCTGTTGCTGACCAAGCCTTTTTCATGTTTGATCATTTGGAGGGAGAAGCGAAAGAGGAGATCAAGTTTCGCTCTAGTGCAGAGCGAGAAGACCCAGCCCAGGTTCTTGCCATCTTAAAGGAGCAATATGGCTGTGCTCAATCTTATGTCACCTTACAGCAGGCTTTCTTTTCTCAGCACCAACTTGAAGGAGAGACGCTACAGGAGTTTTCCTTGGCCGTTATGGCTTTTATGGCACAGGTCAAGCAGTGTGCTCCTGATGGGTTGCCCAATGCTGATGTTTATTGAGCATGTTCTTGACAGTTCTCTCTGGAGGGAGTTTAAGCAGGTTGTTCACCGCCAGCCAGCTGCCACTCTGTTGGAGCTACGGGGTGAGGCTATTAGATGGGAGAGGGAGGGTCTTCCAGGGGGTGCTAGGGGACACAGTTTCTCTTTGCCATAAGCTTATGGCTTTCAGTATGGGGTGCAGGGTCATGTTCAGCCCACCCCTAATGTCACTTCACAGGGGCCAGGTTTCAGCGAGCTGATGGATCTCTTGAAGCGCCAACAGGAGCAGCTTAACCAGCTCACCCACACTGTAGCCTCCCTGCAAGCCCCCCGCTCCCAAGGCTGGACTCCTCGCAATGGCCCTTTAATCTGTAGGAGGTGCCAGCAACCCATCCATTTTGCCCACGAGTGTGATGGTGAGCGTGCTCCCCCTCGGCCCCCTGCTAATTCTGTTGCTGGCTTGAACTCCAACACTGCTGGACGTTCTCATTCTTCCCATCTGCCAGAAAACTGAAGCCCACTGAACTGCCGAGGCACAGCTCAGTTGGAGTGTCCTTAGGCTCACAGGAAGGTGCAGCAGCTGAATTAGTTGCTTCTTGTCCAAACATTAATGTCTCTATTGGGGGAGTCACAGTTTCATGCTTGGTGGACACAGGTTCCATGGTGTCCACAGTTACTGAGAGATTCTTTCTGGCACAGTTCGCACCTTGGGGCCATGATCGCCTTCGTTCTTGTCCCTGGCTACAGCTCCGACTAATGGCCTAGCAATTCCATATATCGGTTACTTGGAGCTCAATGTGGAACTTTGTGGCAAGGTGATGCCCCGCTGCGGGATCCTTGTTGTTAAAAACCCCCCTGGTGCCGTGTTGTCTGTCCCTGGAATCTTGGGGATGAATGTGATTCGCTGATGCTATAGAGAACTCTTTGGTGCATTCGGCCCCTCTCTTTTTGACTAACCTTTTGTTTTTCAGGCACCTGGTCCAGTCATTGCAGCCTTGCAGAGGTGCCACCAGTTTGCCACCCAAGTCCCAGGGAACCCCACGGGTGCAGTGAGGGTCTGGGGCAGGCGAGCAGTTTTCTGGTCAAAGTGTACTATTCGAGCCCCCCAAAGGTGGTCTACCTGCTGGGCTGCTAGCTTGTCCTTGCCTTGTACAGGTCGTCCGGGGTACAGTGTATGTCCCTGTGGTCAATGTTGGGACAACCGAGGTTCTCCTTTACCCAAGCACTAGTCTTGGAACCCTAGGAGTTGCCCAGGTTGTCAGCCTGCCTGCTGGCCGGTCTGACTGAGTCGTCCATGTTGGCAACCCTGTTATTCCCAAACAGCTGCCCCCTCGGTGCCAGATAGGGTAGAGTCACTTGATCTGTCTGCACTGACTGAGCAGGAGCAGACAGGTGTAAAATCATTGCTGCACAAGTACCACTCTGTCTTCTCTGCCCATGATGGTGACCTGGGCTGCACCAATCTCATCTCACATGACATACCTCTGCTTGATGACGTTCCATTCAAGCAGAGGTACCGGTGCATCCCTCCATCAGAATACGAAGCAGTGAAAGCCCATATCAATCAGCTTTTGGAGTCTGAGGTCATTAGGGAGAGCAGCAGTCCCTACACATTACACATCGTTTTGGTCCGGAAAAAGGATGGAAGCCTGCGTCTGTGCGTGGATTACCGCCTCCTAAACAGCAAGACCAGGAAGGATGCCTTCCCCTTGCCTCGTATTGAGGAGAGCCTGGATGCGTTTTCTGGGGCCCGCTGGTTCTCCACGATCGATCTGGCCAGTGGTTATATCCAGGTTGCTGTGTCAGAGTAGGACCAGCCCAAAACTGCCTTCTGTACACCCTTCTGTCTTTTTGAGTTCAACCGCATGCCTTTTGGCTTGTGTAATGCCCCAAGCACCTTCCAGCGGCTGATGCAGAGGATGTTTGGCAAACAGCAGTGTCAGTCCTTGCTGCTCTATCTTGTTGATATCATCATCTAGTCATCCTCTGTTGAGGAACATCTGTAGCGGCTGGAAATGGTGCTTGGTCGGCTCCACAAGGAGGGCCTAAAGGCGAAACTCAAAAAATGTGTGTTCTTCCAATGCGAGGTTGGCTATCTGGGGCATGTGATTTCGAGCCAGGGGGTCTTCATGCCGCCCCCCCCCCCCCCACACACACACACACAAATTAGCACCCCATGAATGACATTACATCCTTAAGATACAGTTACGTAATTAACGTAAATTTATGTCGGTTAGGTTCAGGCAATAAAAGTTACTGTGGTTAGGTTTAGGAAAACAATCATAGTGAGGATGTACCTTCAAATGACACAACATTCACTCAAAATTCACACAGATCCAAACTTTCCATGGGAAAGTCTCAGGCAAAAGTCAGCTTTGTCAGTAGCCTTTCATGACTACATAGTACATGCTATGTATTCTTGTGTATCTGCTGTTGACGTTCCGGGATGCCAATGCGGGAAACTTAGCAAAAGTAGATAGTTATGTTTAGGCAAAAAAAAAAATTGGTTAGGTTTAGAAAAGAACATCATGCTTTGGCTCTACATTCATATGGGAAGCGAACACTAAGGTCCCCTGTGAGAGTGCAGGGTTTGTTGGACCCATCAACCACCCCGTTCATCCTCCCTATAGGGACTTTCCAGCTCCTTATTTTATATTGTGACCAGCAACATTTCAACCTGACACCATCCAGCGATGTATCATGCTGCCACCACAGGTGCCAAATGGCCATGTTGTGAACTGACGCCACCTAGAGCCATATCATACCACTGCAAATGGTGGCTTTTGGCATCAGGTGTATGACGCTGTCATTTCTAACAAAGCAGCAGTATTTGATGACTTCCACATGAGAACAGGTTGGGCATCTCCTGCCAACTTTCTCATTGCATTTTTCACCGTGTTTCTGAAAGAAATCAAACCAGTTTGCTCAGGATTCAAAGGGTCAAATAGCTTGTAAAACGGTGTTTAAATACAGCACAAGAAAAACAATGTGGAGGTTTCGAAGGGTTCAGTTAAAGTCATGTAGGTGACAACAATGTTTTGACATCAGCAGGTTGTGGCTGATTCAGGAGTTGAAAAGTTTACTTCATTTTTAAATTAAAAAAACAGTTACAGCATCAAACAGTAACAAGTAACTTTTTAGGTGTTAATAAATATAGATTTTTCAGTTTGGAGTTGACAAGTGTTGATTGGAGACTTGTTTATGTGCTCAGAAAGCTGTTATCACTGGCAGCTGTTCAAAACCAAATTAACTTTGATGGGTGTCAACTTCCTTGTAGCATTTTCATTTTAACACTCAACGACTTAAATTAACACAGAAAGAGAAGTTCAGCTCTCTCCCCCTTCGATCTTCAGGATTAAAACTTTGCTCTCTAGTCATTTTTTTAATTTGTCAGGAACCTGCTGTCAATGACAAACTACTGCTTCAAACTGAAGAGTCAAAAGTGTGAATTCTGGACTTATAGCCTGCTTGAAGCACGCTGGTCTTGATCCTTGTGTTGGCCCTGGGTGTAAAGAAGGCCATAGAGAGGGAACTAAATTGTTAAAAGGCAAAGTTCCTGTTACAAGGATTAAGGACAACGCTTACCACCCCTGTTGATAATAAGGTAGTTTCAATGCAGCTCACAAATCATGCACACTTGCATGCTCACGCACACACATGCACAGCCTCCACTGATCCATTCACACATTGCTTTTATCATAACAAAGACCCACAATATGTTTATTCAAGATTTTAGATATTCGTACAAGTCAATGCAAGACTGCTTGCATATTATCTCAGTGTCATTTAAATGCTGTTTTTTGTTTTTTTTGTCTCTCCTCCACTGCTGCACAACAGCTTCATTGTTCCCTCTTCATAACCAAGATTAAAGAACGGTTTAAGTGGCTCCAGAATTGCCGGGGGAGCCCATCTTTGGCTGAAATCATTGTTTTCATGTAATTAATAGAAAATGAGGTAAGCGCTTTCAATAAAGGAGTGAAGGACAGATAACAGGGAATGGGACACAAGAAGCTATTGTTCCCCGGCTTTTCAGAGTCTGAGAGGTACACACACTTCACGCATGGAGGATGGGACAGGGGATGTAGGCTAACACAGCTGTGCAGATAACATTCAGCGACACTGGAGTGGAAAGAGAGGAGCTGTCAGGTAGCGGAGACAGACCAGCAGCCAGCCAACTAGCAAGTTGGATAGCCTCGCTGCTGATTTTGACGACACGCTCATGACCATGAAAGGCTGAAAAAATGAAAAACAAAAAGGAAAAAGCTTATGATGTGTTTGCATTTTTATGTGTGGGGGGGTTTGAAAAGGGCTGTGACGTTGTCTGACTATTTCGTTTTTTTGTTGTTGTTGTTTTTTTTCATGGCTGTTGCTATGGAAGAATGGCAGGGAATAACACAGATTCACTTGCAGAAAAGAAGAGCCGGTATCAGACCTTATCAGTCTGGCTTAATGACACCGTGTTAAAGAATTGTGTTATTATGAGCCAGGGGACTTTCCACACAGTATGCAAAACACAAACAGTAAGAAAGAATGCACTCACGTCAGCACACGCCTTGATGTTCAAAGACACATTTGACTGCAAGTGTAAAATGATTGCTCCTCAGTTTGAACCAATTATGGTGTGCATGATTGAAGCCATAAGAATCCTGGCGCTAACCTCAGGGGCATTTTTTTCCCCTCTTTCTTTCTCATGACTTCACTGTGAGAGTGCAGCCTTCCTGTCTTTGTCTAAATTGAACTAGTAAAAACATAATAGTAATCCACACTTTCAAACAAGTGGCTGTTTGGCCTATCAAGGAGCTGCAGTAGGGCTACACAGTAACACTTTCAAGTACATGTTTTTTTTGTTGTTGTTGTTGTTGTTTTTTTTAAATTAGGAATTAGGAATGTATTTAAAACAGGGACAATGCACAATTTAACATTAATCTTGTAGGGCAAGAGAAGATGTCTTGAGCCAGGTTATAGCAGCATTTGCTAATTTCCACCTGTAGTCCCAGGGGGGTCCATGTCATTGGTCTGACAGCCCATTGGTCCGACATCCCATTAGTCCGACAGTCCGCGGTGCTGAACGGCTCCCGGCGGACGTATTTCTGCCTTGATGGTGCGCCGCGACTGGCTCTGGGTCAGCTGGGAAAGGCTTGAGGCGAAGCAGGCTCACAGCTTATGTGTTTGCCACTTTCTTTTTCATTTTAACCCACACCATGATCTTTTCCTAACCCTAACCAAGTGGTTTTTGTGCCTAAACCTAACCAGACGTTAACCACAGGGCATTATGATGATTTCGGAACAACGGGACTTCGGAACAATGGGTTTAATATGGTCAGAACAATGGGATGTCGGACCAATGGGCAGTTCCCGTCCCAGGGCAGGTAGATGAAAAGATAACAACACTAAAATGATAAATCTTTTCTTCTGACTCACAAGATGTATCTGTAAATAAACATTATTCCCCCGAAGAAACAAGTGCATTTTCATATCCACACTTTATCCTCATTATCTCTTATTTAACTTGCATACAAACAGTCTGCCACACTGGCGAGGCAATTAAGCTTAGTTCAACACAGGGTCAGAGAGGAAATGTAATGCAGGGGCTAACAGGAAAATTAGCCTAGCTTGAGAAACATTACCTTTAAGGGTAAAAACACAATGTGTTTTATAAACCCTAACATCACTTTGTCAAAAAGGAAACAATTTCTGAGACAGCTGACCAGCTACTGCTAATTTATAATGAATGATGTTGTGGTTTAAAAATAAGGAACATAGTGACAAACACACCAAACACATTAAATGCAAGAAATAGTCAACAGCGAAGAGTGGAACAGTATTTCACTGCTGCTGATGGACCTTTTACAAAACTGAGCTGTCTATCCGGTACAAAGATACATTACTTTCAAAATTTGTGCTACATGACATGGAAAAAAAAAACGAAGAAAAAGGGTTGTGGCATTTGATTTTGCTCAAGAAGCTCAACCCACAACTACCGGAATCTTTCGTCTGTGTCTGATGCCGGAAATCACTGACCAAGCATCCATTTGATCATGTGATGAGATGATAAGATTACGCAGAAACTAGTTTCGGCTCATAAATAGTACCCTGTGGAAACTACCTTAAATCACTGGTCTTAACAGTCCTTTTTTCAACAAAAAAACATTTTTTTTGGGGGGGGGGGTTTGGTTTTGTTTCTGTTTTCATTAATTGTCAACTCATATCAATGAATAAAGTGATGCTTAAAAACACAATGCATATGTATTTCATATTGTATTACATCTCTACTCAACTCTAAATATCTTCAATTTCTAAAGTATGTTCTTGAAACAGTCTGTTCAAAACCTCCTGAGATGAATATTGTGTGGACGTAGTCAAAAGGATGTATTATAAGGTGGTTGTTTCATTTGAAAATCAGAACAGTATTTTTGTGTAATTAATATAACATCTCGCATATTAAACAGTTTAAATTCAAATGATTTACTTTAACAATATGATTAATGAATTGAGACTCACCTTGGGCTTCCTTTTTGCCTTGCAGTCAGCCATGCTTCTTGAAAAAGGGGACGTGGCTCCACTGCAGTCCACTTTAGATGAGGTTGAAGACTGTGATTGGTTTGTAGACATCCCATCAAAGAATTCTGTGCATTTAGGTCGAGTCAGCTGACAGAAATCCTAAACCAAGACATTCTGGAGAAGTTATGTCCACTGGAATGGATGAAGGATCTGAATGGGCTAAAACATCCTATCTGCTTCAATAAAAAAAACTTGCATTTTTCAAGACAAGGCAAGGATTTAATTGTTAGTCATTATACAGTACAGACTCACACAATTAAATGTAACTGTGTGAGTTGATGGTTCATAAAAGTGATTATGCTGAATAAACATTACAGAAGATATTCACATATAGAGAATCCTCAGGCTACATGTATATAGAAATAAAATAAAATGTTCAGATTTCACTAATAACAATGAAGAGTATGTTAGCAGCTTTTAGTATGTGCAAATACGTGAAGACACAGTTCTAACTTTTGATTTAATTGAGTCGTATGAAGCTATATGTTAGAAACGGCCATTGGAGAAAAAGAAAACGGGTCAGACTAATGGCGCCATTATGAAACATTATTTTTGCAAACTGGCTAATGCTATTTTGATAAGCTGTCAGTTTGCTGTCACATTAGAGCTGGTGTGAGGTGAACTGTAGGTGGAAGGGGCAGGTGGATAAATGAAAGAATGCGTATGTCAGATAAATCAGCCATATGCAGACTTCTATCCAAAAATAAGATATCACCATCTGAAACAAAACAAGCCACAGCTGTTATAATTAGCAACAGCAACATCTGGATAGTTTTGATGAGCACATATATCTGCCAGAATTTTCATCAATCACTCAAAAAAAAAAAAAAAAAGAAAAAAAAAACATTTCAGAGCCGCAAGAGTCTTTGCCTATGACCGACAGCATTCCTGGCATCGTGTGAATCTTGCTGCTGTCATTAACTCCACCCCTGTGGTATTTCAAACAGGTTATAAACAAAAACTCTGAATCATTTGCAACTACTGTTTCCCTCAGGTTTAGTCTGTGTGCATGTGTGTGCATGTCCAAATGCTGAATTTAAACATCCTCAGCTGTGAATTCATGAGGGTAGGATAGGTTACAGATAATAGCCCACATCTAGCAAGAAAAACACAACATAACTAACAAAAGTCTGACTGCATGTTGCCAAGACCACTTCAATACGGTTCCAATTTCCCCCTTAAAAGGTTTCTCAACTATTCAGGTGCCAAAGAAATTAGGTGGACATTCCATAGCAGTGTGATGTGCATGATGATTAAGGAGGGGGGGTTTCTGGTGTATCTCTCGTAGCATGTTCTTTCATTTCTCTGGCTTTGAATGTGATTTGATGCATTTCATCCTTCTCTCAATGTTTTTTGTTTTTTCTTTTTTTTTTCCCGCCATGATCCAAACTAATAAGGCAGCAATGCCTTCAATGCCTTTATTCTTCTCAAAATTCAGCTGTTGCCACTCGACAGGTTTGATTTCCTGCAGGCTTTCAGGCAGCACTGATGTCTCACCTTTGTACTTCAAGCATGCGTCTGCTGTCTGGGAGCTGCAGGGCTGGGAGATGATCCAGGGCTGCTGCGCTTTCACAGGCTAACTAAAGATGGATGCACATGTCAGCTCGAGTCCAGTGCCCACATGTAAACAATGAAACTTAGCCTCTTTCATCTCTCAGTCCCTCCTCTCCACCTTCATGCCCTACTCCTGAACCCTTTGACTGGCAAAGGGTGGAGAAAAAGAGGAGAAGAGATGTAGAGAGAGAAGAGAGGAAAGATGGCCAAACCTCACCTGTAGACAGAACCTCGCCAGACACTCCTGAAGCATTTCACACTACAGAAAATGTGGAGGAAAAGTGGGCCTGGAGAAGGCTTTTCCTTTGACTGAAACCAATTTTGGGAGCTTCAAAGGTGAGGGAGTGATATAAGGAGGGCATAGATGGGGGGAGGGAGGGGTTTGCAGTGGCAAAAAATAGTACAAGTAAGTACAGATTTGAGGTACTTAAATTGTACTTGAGTATTTCTGTTTTATGCTACTTCTAACTTCTTCTTCACTACATTTACAGTTAGGGAAATATTGTACTTTATATGCTGCTACATTTTTTTCAACAGATGCCAAACCTTTTTGAGTTGTTATCCCAGGAAATAAAGGCCTTTGTCTCTTTGTCACATTTCAGATGTTTATTATTTGTTATAATTTCCACCAGCGAAACATTTCCCTTCTAAACTTCCCAATGGTTTCATTTAATTATTGTTCAAGGATCCATCCATGCATCCATTTTCGTCTGCTTATCCCAGGCTGGGCTGCAGAGGCAACAGGCTGAGCAAACTACTCCAGACGTCCCACTTCCCAACAACACTTTCCAGCTCCTCCTGGGGGATCCTGAGGCATTCACAGGCCAGATGAGATATCCCTCCAGCCCAGGGCCTCCCACCAGAGGGACATGCCCGGAACACCTGTAATGGCCCCTTTCAACACAAAGGAGCAGCAGCTCTACTCTGAGCTCCTCACCATTTCTCTAGACTGAGCCCAGCCACCTTTCAGAGGAAACTCATTTCAGTGATCTTGTATCTGCAGTCGTATTCTTTTGGTTTCTACCCAAAGCTCATGATCATAGGTGAGGACTGGGATGTAGATGTACCTGTAATTCTAGGGCTTTGCCTTCCAGCTTAGCTCCCTTTTCACCACAACAATTGCATGTCGCACCATATTGCCTGACCATCTCACACTCCATTTTACCATCACTTGTGAACAAGACCCTAATATACTTGAACTCCTTTGCTTGGGGCAGCAACTCTCTCCCAACCAAAAGGGTGGAATCCACTGTTTTCCATGAGTACCATGGCCTCACATTTGGAGGTGGTGACTCTCATCGCGACTGCTTCACACTCAGCTGCAAAGTGCCTCAGTGTGTGCGATGAAGCCAACATAAGGGGTGCTGTTTGTAAAGTAGCTCACACTGAAATTAACTGCAGCATTTTGCCACATTTAGCTTCAAACAACGTTTAAAAAAGTGGTGTTAAATTTTTAAAGTCACTTTTTACCACATTTACAGCAATATTTGAAATATGTTAAATATAATGTCACAGTTAAATCTAAATATTAAATGATAAACATAAATGTTAAATCTAAATGTTACATTTTAAATCTAAATATTAAATCTAAATCTAAATGTTAAATGTTAATTCTAAATCTAAATGTTAAATGTCAAATCTAAATAGTAAATCCAAATGTAAATGTTAAATCTATATCTAAATGTCAAATGTTAAATCTAAATGTGCTTGGTGAAAGTAAATATTTAGCTAATATGCAAATGCACCCCGCTGGTCGCCGGAAGTACCAAAATAAAAGTCCGGGTGGTCAGACTAAGTTTATAGCATTTGATAACAAATGAAAACCAAACTAATCTGAGAAAATGAACACTTGAACATACATTAGCGTGATAAGAACTACCTAAAATAACAGAAGCCATGTTTGGGGAAATTTTATTTGATGTGCACTTTGAGTTTTTAGTGTCCCATCTGAATTTCCATGGCTCATCCGCCCTTGGCAACATGCCAACATATCCGGTTTAGCTGAAATTAGCTGAAAACATTAGAAGGGCCGTTTTGGCTGCAATTCAGAATTTAAGCAGTGCATCGTTGGCAACAGTAACAGCGACAGTATCCACCATAGAGCTACCACAGCACTCTGTAAGTTTGTTTTCTAACTTGCGTAGCATATGTTCCTTATGTTAGCATGTAAGCTATATGAAACTAGCTAACATTAGCCCAGTAGAGATTTGCTTCTCGCAACAATGTACTTCACACATAGTGCATTTGTTTCGTTTTGACCACTGGACATTGTAACGTTACAACACACAAAAGAAAACGCCGTCTGCTGGAAGTCAGACGCCGAATACAGCTGATGGGTTCCGAGAATGGTTTGGTTTTAATTCGTTATTTGATGCTATAAACAAAGTCTGACCACCCGGGCTTTTATTTTGGTACTTCTGGCGACCGGCATTTGCATATAAGCTCAATATTTAGTTTCACCAAACACATTTATATTTAACATTTAGATTTAGATTTAACATTTAATATGTAGATATAACTGTAACATTATATTTAACATATTTCAAATATTGTTGTAAATTTTGTAAAAAGTGACTTCACACCACTGTTTTAAACGTTTTGTGAAGCTGAATGTGGCAAAAATGTTGCTGTTAATTTCAGTGTGAGCCGCTTTACAAATGGCACCCCATACCAACATAACCACATCATCTGCAAAAAGCAAAGATGCAATTCTGTGGTCCCAAAACTGGACCTCTTCCTCCCTCTGGATGCAGCTTAAGATCCTGTCCATGAATATCACAAATAGAATCGATGGCAAGGGACAACCCTTGTGGACGCCAACATCCACTGGAAATTTGTTTGACTTTGTGCCGAGTATGTGGACACAGCAATTTTTTTGCAAAAACTTTTGAGGAAAGACCAAAAACTGATCACACAGTTGTGCCTTATGGCTTTCCTCTCCTCATCTCATGAGCCCTCAGATTTATCTGATGACCCTTTGGAAGGGTCAAATCCCTAGGTTGCAAACCACTGGACTACCTAACTAACTGTAGGGCTATATAAAATAGTTTGAACTAGCTCCACCGTGATTAAGTACAACAAACTGATGCATTACTATTAAAAGAGCTCTGTGCAGCATTTAGAACATTAATATAGTAACAGACCACTATTTGCTAACAGTGTAGTGAAGTTGTAGTTTGAGCTTCTCTGTTTGTTGTTGTAGTAGGCAGTCTGGCTGCATGTACATGTTAGTGCATGTGAGTCACTGTGTGTGTATCCCACTGGCTAGCTTATCACCGCCACTCTTCACTGTGCCCATAAGGCGGTTATCGCTGACTCTGGGACAGCGCCATATTGAAAACGTAACGCTTACCCTTCAGTCCCCCATCTCACAAGTTAACACCCTTAGCTCTGTCAGCACTGTTGCCATTGTTAGCAGTGCTTACGGAGTTAGCACTGTTAGCTGCTATCCGCCAAAGCCTGCTTCCAGTTGAAAACCATGTGCAGGCAATCTACATACTTCTTAAACAATCTGATAATATCATATAATGTCATTACATTAAGGCAAAAATGGTTGTGTATTTTTACTTTATCAAGATTTTGAATGCAAGACTTTTTTAGAATATTGTTTTTTAACTGTTCTACCGATACTTAGGATTTGAGTATCTCCTCCACTAGGGAGGAGGGGGAGGGGGACGGCGAGGTTGTTCTGGCTCCTACCATCCCGCAGAGAAGGGTGAGGCTCCTGCTAGAGGGGAGAGCAATCATGCATTTCTGATTTTTAATTAATGTAAATGATTGCCAAGCTCTCTGCTCCGTCTGTCTCTTTATCAATCAATCACGATAAACCTCAAACTGTGCTTTGTGTGAGTCACTGTGTCCTTCCACAGAAAAACGTTTAAGAGAATGCAGGAAAGAGATAGAGCACGTCACTGAACTGGTTTGGTGATGGAAGAAGAGCAGCATTTAGTCCTCATGCTCCATACGAAGCAGGGAATTAACATTATCAGATTAATTAAGTTTCCACGCTGGGGTTTAGACAGAATAGTGTTGGAGATAAAAGCACATGCGTGTGTGTCTGCTGAGAGACTGTGTGTGTTGTGAGATGTGGACTACATGAAAATCCAGCCGTGATATGCTTGAGAACATGCACATACAGTTTAGCCCCGGGATTATTCTTTTTCCCTGTGACTTCATTTGAGAAAAGCTGGTGATATTATTCCTGGCTGTGTCTATATTGGGGAATAACGCTTGCGGCATGTCATTAGTTACGGGCAAGGCACACCACAAAATCAACCTAGCTTTCCTCTAAGTTTCCATGGCAATCACCATGCCAACGAGAATGAAAAATTCCTGTCCTCTTAACACACAGATATTTAAACACTTGAGATTCCAGTGAGCTCTAAGTTGCGATTTCTTATTTAAACTTGTCGTGCCTTTTGGAGTCTCGCTTTGATGACAACAAAATATCACCAACCTCTTAGCGAGGGCTGAAAGGCTGACCTTTGACATCACAATTTGGAGCGTGGCCCGGGGTCACACCTTGACCCCCTTTAGGGGTCAGGGATGAATGAGGTGTGACGATGAGCCAAAACAGGAGGGCAGGAAGGCGGGGCGGCAGCGCAGACAACATGGTTTCTGTTCTCTGTGTGTAACAGACAAGTCTAAGAGGTAGAAGACAGAAGAACCCAACAACATGGGCATGGCATTAGAGTTGATTCTTTACCTTGGGAATAGCAGTATGACAAAACCACCTTTGCTGGTTACATCCATTTCTCTTTTAGGATCTTTTATCACACAGAGTTTTGCCGCCTTCCGCTTCCTGCTTGAGTCGGCGTATTCCGTCACCTCGGCTCTTAATTTATAACTTTAAACCAGTTTTATGCCACGTCTAATGAACTACTTTTAATGATTTTATTTGTTTAAAGTCTGTTCGTTTGGCCGGATGGCCGATCTCGTGTTTTTGATCGGCGGTTTTTGA
The DNA here is from genome assembly GCF_006386435.1 of Epinephelus moara. Lineage (NCBI taxonomy): Eukaryota > Metazoa > Chordata > Actinopteri > Perciformes > Serranidae > Epinephelus > Epinephelus moara. The sequence continues at coordinate 39,178,089 of NC_065512.1, forward strand.
GCTTTTTGGACACGGGTGACTGGTGACACAGCCGCACCCCAAACTTCATTAGAGTTTCGCTAACTTTTAGCAACAATCTAGTTTTTCTCTGCTCTACAACTGGATTAACTACAATGACAGTGCCTGCCTGAGAGTGAAAGTCCCCGTGAACACTTCGGCCACCCCAGAAGCCTTTTTACACCTTCTGTGCCATTTTCTGGACACCGGAGTGACTGCAGCTACCTGGTGAAACTCACTGGTTTCTCCCGGACACTCATTCACCTCTACGCGCCGGTAAGTCCTGCTTTCTACCGGACCCCAACCCACCCTGATCTGAGTCAACACACTTTTGGAGTCCCCGCGCGTAAGTTTGTAAGTTTTTAAGTTTTTACTGTGGCTCATACCAACTGCTAAAAAAAAAAAAAAAAACTTGAGAAGGTAGCTTTCTGGAGAATATAATCACGTCATTACGCATTACACCGTTGCTGCCGGAGTTTGTTTTCTGCTTCCTTGGCTACCCCATCTGTCCCCCATGGCTCCACTCACCTCTCCACACCACTGTGACAGCTGTATCCACAAAACCCAGAAGATCGCGGAGCTGGAGCAGCGCATTTCAAACCTCTACTGGATTAGGGATGAAGAGGCGCGGCTTGACTCCGTTGTCGCTCCAGGTCCTGGTCCCCCTGGCAATCCTGCGGATCTGGACTCAACCATCCCAGAATTTGGTCCCGGCTCCATGGATACAGCAGATCCCAACCCCACTGGCTTGGCCCCAGCTGAGCGGTCAGCCTCGGCTCCTCAGCTCCGAGCTGATGATCCAGCCGCCACAGCGACATCCAGGCCGGCCTCCTCAGCTGCAGCCCCACATCCTCCGGCGGAGGACCCGTGGCTGCTGCTGGGGGCCAAGCCTAAATGGGCGAGCAGCAGTGCAACTTTAGCTACTTTCACCTTCAGTCCAAATCCGAGGTTCAGAACTAACAGCTCCACTCCCAACCAAGAGCCATGGTCCACAGTACATGGAAAAAAGCGAGCGAGGTCCAGCCCGATACATGCTCCACCTTGTGAGCTCCAACTGGAGAACAGATATAACATCTTGAGTGTTGAGGAATTCCCTGTTGAGGAATTCCCTCTGCTGCAAACTGTCCATTCCCCTCCTGTTTGCCCTTCGACTGATTCACTGCCAGCAGCCCGGGGGGTTGTGGGGTCTGTTTCGGGACCCCCGTTCAGGTCCGCGATCTCCTCCTCCAGGCGCAGGATCGTGAAGGAGGCTGCTCTCAGGGCGAGACGCTCCGGCGGTCTTCCATGCCGTGAAGGGTCGTGTGAGCCCTGAGCCACCGCTGAGGTTGTGACCTCTCCGCACACTCCACAAACAGTCCCCACAGAGCAGCGGCGCTCGCCCCCTCGTCCTCGGCCACTGTTCCCCCCAACCATCGCCATAGTGGGTGACTCCATAACCAGGAACATAAGCTTTTTTAATTCCACCACCCACTGTTTTCCAGGAGCCGTCACAAAAATCAGAGATAAACTCCCGGACCTACTGCAATCATTTCCACACTCCATTCAACGTCTGATCTTGCACATCGGAACCAACGACATGGTCCGGGGTCAGTCTGAGCTGCTAAAGAGCGATTTTAACAGTCTGTTTTCTGCCTTAAAAGACTGCGGGATGTCAATCTTCATCAGTGGCCCTCTTCCCATACTCGGCCTCGGCGCAGAGCGGTTCAGTCGGCTCCTTCAACTGCAGTCTTGGCTCCGAACCGCCTGCAATATCCACGGGTTTTATTTCATAGACAGTTTTAACTTATTTTGGAACCGCCCCTCCTTTTATCGACATGACGGACTTCACCCGAGCAAGTTAGGAAGCCACGTGTTAGCAGCCAACATACAGCATACCATACACACAACGCCACTCACACATGCGTGACTGTTTACGTGCCACACCCCCTTCTCAGTGCCTGCCTCTTCTTCTACGGAGCATTCTATAGACATTGCCTCCCGTAGCTCCCCCTACAGGCTCCAGCTGCCACTAACCTCTACAGACAATCCCTCCTGCTTTCCTATTGCCCCAACTACTGGGCTAGTCTCTACTGTCCCACAATCTCCCACCTTCATACCTGTAGTAATAACAACCGACATCACAAACGTCAAAACCACACAACCCACAATTTCCGGTATCTGCAACCACTGTCACAATCACAATCTGTCTGCAAAGCTGGTCCCAAGTCTCTTAAGCTGGCATTGTTGAATGCTTGCTCGATCAACAACAAATCATTCACGCTGAATGATTTTTTCATCGCTAGAGATTTAGATTTCATGTTTTTCACCGAGACCTGGCAAAGGGATGAAGATTATGTGTCCATGAAGGAGCTATGCCCGCCTGATTGCGCATTCATATGTGCCCCAAGGACCACTGGCCGCGGTGGTGGCCTTGCTTTGTTGTACAAAGACAGTTTCTCCTCGAGGAGAGTGAATTGTGGAACTTTTACCTCATTTGAACTGCTTATTTCTAAAGTTGGCCGCTCTAACCCGTTTTATTGTATTTTAATTTATCGCCCTCCTGGTATTAATGGCGCCTTTCTGGCTGAATTCAGTGACTTTTTGGCTTCCATCACTAAATTTCAAAGAATTTTAATGCTTGGGGATTTTAATGTGCCTGTAAATGACACCACAAACTCCTTTGCTAATAATTTTATAAATCTCACCGAATCTTTTCATTTTGTGCAACATGTCAATGGCCCGACACACATTAAGGGAAACACGCTGGACCTTGTTTTTACACTTGGTTTGGACATTGATTGTATCGTCTCTGAGGAGCTGCCCCTCACTGATCACAACTGCATCCTGTTTAATTTGTCTATTATTTCTGATTGTTCAACCAGCAAGCGTACAAAACTCACCCATATGTTAAATAACCTCTCTGCTGAGAAATTCTCATTTGCTTTTAACAGTGTGGCACAGCCTGTTAGTATTAATGTTGACGTTGACTCCCAAGTTTTAACTTTTAACTCACACTGCTCTGCTATTCTTGATAAGATTGCTCCTTTAAAGCCGCGAACTATCCCCGCAGCTAATCCCACTCCCTGGCTGAACGACAACATCTGCTGCCTTCTTCGTAAATGTCGGAGAGCTGAGCGCTTGTGGAAATCAAGCAAGCTTTATGTACATCGTTTTTATTTTAAAGAACTGTTAGCTGAATTCAATTCTGTTGTTAGGGTGGCCAGAGCCTCTTATTTTAAAAATCTCATCATCTCCAACAAGAGAAATCCCAGGGTCATTTTTGACACTATGAGTAGCATTACTGGTGCGCAACCGCCTGCTCTACCTGTGTCCTCTGATGAGGACTGTAGCAATTTTTTAATGTATTTTATGAATAAGGTTGCCAGTGTCAAGGCCAGTATAACACCCTCCTCCTCCTCCCTTCCTGATCCTCCCAAACTACAGTCAATTATTGACAATTTCTCACCTGTCTCCTTACAAGACTTATCAGATCTTGTGTGCACTATGAAGATCTCTTCTAGTCCGCTGGATATCCTGCCCACAACTTTGCTGAAAAATGTTTTCAGCACTATTGGTCCATCTCTGCTCTCCATAATCAATAGCTCACTGGTTTCTGGTCGTGTCCCGTCCCATTTCAAGCAAGCGGTTGTTCAGCCGCTTCTCAAAAAGCCCAATCTGGACCCCGATGTTCTTAGTAACTACCGGCTCATTTCCAAGCTGCCCTTTGTATCTAAGATTCTAGAAAAGCAGTTGCAAACCAGTTAATGACAGCGTTGAACAGTTACAATATCTTAGATAAATTTCAGTCCGGTTATCGTCAGTTACATTCCACAGAAACTGCTCTTCTCAGGGTCTCTAATGACATCATGATGGCCTCCGATGCCGGTAAATCCACTATCCTGGTTCTGCTTGATCTCAGTGCAGCCTTTGACACTGTTGATCACCACATCCTTTTAGACAGGCTGAGGGACAGGGTAGGAATCTCAGGGACCGCTCTTCATTGGTTTAAATCCTATCTGTCTGATCGATCCTTTTCTGTGGCTGTTGGCCCTCATAAATCAGAGTTTGCCCCCCTTTCTTGCGGGGTGCCCCAAGGTTCAGTGCTTGGGCCTATCCTCTTTACGCTATACATGCTCCCTCTCAGAGATGTCATCAGCAATTTTGAAGGTATCTCATACCATATGTATGCAGATGACCTCCAGTTATATTTTTCTTTTAACCCTGATAGGACCGATGGAATTGACTCACTGTACGATTGTATGAATGTAATTAAGGACTGGATGTCTTCTAACTCCCTTCAGTTGAACGCAGCTAAAACTGAGATTTTAATTATTGCACCTGATGCCTCAGCATCTAAAGTGGCCAGCTGCTTAGGGTCCCTCAGTGCAAATGTGCGCCCCAAGTTGAGAAACCTTGGGGTCACATTTGATCAGGCCATGCTCTTCGATGACCACATCAAAACTGTCACTCGCTCCTGCTTTTTCCACCTCAAAAACATTTCCAAACTCAGATCCATGTTAACTTATTCCGAGCTAGAAATGATCATCCATGCTTTTATTTCCTCACGTCTGGATTACTGTAATTCTCTTTTCACCTGTCTCAATAAAACTTCATTAGACCGCCTCCAACTAGTCCAGAACGCTGCCGCCAGGCTTCTGTCCAGATCTCATAAGTTCACTCACATCACTCCAGTCCTGGCATCCCTGCACTGGCTCCCTGTTAATTTCAGGATCCAGCACAAGATTCTAACCATCACTTACAGAGCCCTCCATGGTCAAGCACCTGCATACTTGACGGATCTGGTGTCCTTTCACTGTCCTGTCAGGTCACTGCGGTCCGCTGAAGGCCACCTACTTACTGTCCCTCACACAAGATTAAAGACGAAAGGTGATAGAGCCTTTAAGGCTGTTGCACCGAAATGGTGGAATGCACTACCTCATGAGCTGAGAGCGGCCTCTTCCGTGGACATTTTTAAAAAGCAGTTAAAAACACATCTGTTTAGGCTTGTGTTCCATTAATTGTCCATTGTATCATCTCTGTATTTCGCTGCACTTTACTTTTTATTTGTTTTTGTGTATTTTGCATTGTTTCGGTTATTGTACTTTTTTGTATTTTATCTTGTGAAGCACTTTGTGAGTCCTCTATGTGAGAAGTGCTATATAAATAAATTTACTTACTTACTTACTTACTTACTTATCCATGATGGCAAAATGTATCACACAATGGTACCTATAAAATCTGTGGTACTTGACAATTTCTTTGGAGGTTTTTTACTGAATAACACGGTTTTCTAGTTTACCAATTCTGTTCACTTCTAAGGTCTCCAGCCAGTTGCTAATGGCTGGCGCTTTTTTAACAAGTAAAGATATAATATGTAACATTTCTACCTTAAAGTGTATAAAAACTAATAGACCTATGTTATATATTTTGTTGAGTTGTGTACTTACATGATCCCAAATTTTCCTACAATTTTCAAACCCAGAGAAATCTGTGTTTTTTTTAATTCAAGACTTGGCATGTGTCATTTGGTTGCCTACCAATGATGTCATATCCCATTTACACCTTCTAGTTGCTCTAACTTTAAGAGAAACACCTGATGATACATCATTGTAAATCATTCAGTGTTGCAGAAATGTACTCAGTAACACTACATTTTTTTCTGCCACACATCACATTTTTTCATTAGTTGCTATGAGATTAGATGCTATTTTGCAACATGGTAATCCTAATTTATTTATATGATATTTCAATAATGATCCAGCTTGATACAATGCGCTGCTATGACAATGGGCTTATGCCAGCCACCAAGCTAATGCATAGGCTACAGTAACTTATTGTGTACAGTAAGTTAATAAGTACATACCGCCTCATATTGATTGATTGATTGATTGATTGATTGATTGGGGTTGTGACGCTCAAAAAAATGTATCCATTGACTTACAGATGTCTCTTTCCTAATTCAAGTCTATGGGAAAAAGTTTTTTTTGGGGCCCAACAGCATCATGTAACATACCCCGGAAATTGTAGTACCACTGTTTGGCCACTGCAAAAAATTGGCTTCAAAGCCTGGCACACTCCATGGCGGGCTGGTTCACCAAGGGAGGAACAGACTGCAACTCTGGAGAGGAACCCTCAGCTCGGCTGTAGCAGCTCAAATTCAGCCAGCGCAAACTCCAGCACTGAGTGACGTCAGTGGGCTGGTGGCCAGCGGCAACTCTGGGTCTAACCTGCATAACAGCAGACCCATGAAGTTTGTTAATGGTAAGTCGGAGCATCCAGAACCAGAACCCTAGTGCTGCATTAGTGCTGGCTTAATTTCAGCTGCTACTAGGCACTAACTGAAGGTCCGTGTTCCCCACATCAGTCAGGTACCACCGCAAATAGAATCTAATTCTGTGGGAAACACCATTCAACACGCTTATTAAGTTATTTTTAGCATGACTGTTTTGACCTGGGATAGCTACAGTAGCTGTATGGGTAGTTGACTCATCTAATGCTAATGGTAAGTTAGCAAGTTGAAGCTAGCTTCATTAGAATTGCATGACACAACATGAATAAATGTGATCTGAATAGAACATTTACCTTGTCCTTGAAGACAACAACTCCCATGATTCCACACTACTTCACAACCTCATCAAAATCTCCACTTATTATTTTCATTGATAGACCCCTAGAGGCAGAAACTACATTTTATATATATACTATATATATATATATATATATATATATATATATATACTTTATTAATCCCTGAGGGGAAATTCAATTCAATGTTTTCACTCTGTTGTCAATTAAGTCAAGTCAAGTCAAGTCAAGTAAAGTCAAAACTTATAGCCAAAAATCACAAAAAATGCCTCAATGGGCTGTACATAAAAATACATAAGCAACTTAAAAATAAAACAACAAATAAAATATATAAAAACAAGTGAAATGACTGTGTAGAACAAAATAAACAAACAAAACAAATTGAAAACAAAAAACAAAACAAAAATAACATTGGCACTTGTATAAAATAAAAATAAACATAAATTGATGCGCACAATGACTGAGTAGTAGTAGATAACCATGATGTAGTATGTAAGGACAGAGACTATGTGATGTGAAAGGCAGATGCAAAAAGGTGTGTTTTGAGTTTACTTTTGAAGGAATCGACTGTGTTGGCTTCACAGATTTGAATGGGAAGACGGTTCCAGAGGAGAGGGGCTCGGTATGAGAGGGCTCTACCACCTGCTGATGATTTATTACTTTTGGGGATGGATAGGAGACCAACATTATGGGATCGTGGAGGCCTGATTGATAAACGTGGAGTAAGTAGAGATGATAAGTAGGATGGTGCAAGTCGGTGTAATATTTTATAAGTTAAAAGCAGAATCGTGAAGTCCGATCTAGTGTGCCAGTGTAATGAAATGAGAACTGGGGTGATATGATCAAATTTTCTGGTTCTGGTTAATATCCTGGCAGCAGTATTCTGAACGAGTTGTAGTTTCCTAATGGTTGAATTTGGTAAGCCAGAGAAAAGTGCATTGCAATAATCTAATTGGGATGAGACAATCAATCAATTAAATCAATCAATTTTATTTATAAAGCCCAATATCACAAATCACAATTTGCCTCACAGGGCTTTACAGCATACGACATCCCTCTGTCCTTTGGACCCT
>NC_065512.1:39185777-39218680 GCF_006386435.1 Epinephelus moara
AGTGGAGCACAAAGGCTCCGGAGAAGAAGCCGAGTTAGTGACATCCAGAATGGCTGAGTTAGCAAGATTAGCAGTAAAAATAGAGCAGTAATAGGACACGAGAGAGAGAGAGAGAGAGAGAGAGAGAGAGAGAGAGAGAGAGAGAGAAGGTGCCCGGTGTATTATAGGGGATCCTCCGGCAGACTAGGCCTAAGTCAGCCTAACTAGGGGCTGGTACAAGGCAAGCCTGAGCCAGCCCTAACTATAAGCTTTATCAAAGAGGAAAGTCTTAAGTCTTGTCTTAAATGTGGAGACAGTGTCTCCAAGATGCAGAATCATCTTCACAGTGTGAACCAGTGAACACTGGTTCACGCTGACAGAAGCGTGAACCAGTGTTTCTGCATCAGTCATGGAGAGAATGGGACGAATCTTGACAATATTACGTAGGTGAAAATATGCTGTTTTTGTTATATTATTAATATGGTCTTCAAAACAGAGATTAGGATCAAATAAAATACAGAGATTTCTAACACGGGGGCTCTGTGAAATGATAGAACCAGCTAAGTTTAAGGTGAGATTGCAGAATTTGTTTCTGATGTGCTTTGGACCTAGGATTAACATTTCAGTTTTTTTCAATATTTAAGAGAAGGAAGTTTGATGACATCCATTGTTTGATGTCTCGTGTGCACTGTTCAAGATGGATCAGTTGATGAGAGGTGTCAGGCTTGATGGATATGTAGAGCTGAGTAACATCTGCGTAAAAGTGGGAACCTAATTTGTATTTATTGATTAATGAACCAGGGCGGCATGGTGGGGTGGTGGTTAGCACTGTCGCCTCACAGCAAGAGGGTTGCCGGTTCGATCCCGGGTGCGGGAGCCCTTCTGTGCGGAGTTTGCATGTTCTCCCCGTGTCAGCGTGGGTTCTCTCCGGGCACTCTGGCTTCCTCCCACAGTCCAAAGACATGCAGATTGGGGACTAGGTTAATTGATAACTCTAAATTGTCCGTAGGTGTGAATGTGAGCGTGAGTGGTTGTCTGTCTCTATGTGTCAGCCCTAGTCTAGCGACCTGTCCAGGGTGTACCCTGCCTCTCGCCCGATGTCAGCTGAGATAGCCTCCAGCCCCCCCGCGACCCTCAAGAGGATGAAGCAGTTAGAAGATGAATGAATGAATGAATGATTAATGAACCAAGGGGTAGCATGTAAATGGTAAAGAGAATGGGACCAAGCACAAGGTCTGTGCTTGGTCCCATTCTCTTTACTATTTACATGCTACCCCTCGGTTCATTATACCTTGTGGTACACCATAATTGACCTTTTTGCGTTCTGAAGAGCAGTTATTATAAAAAAAACAAAGTGAGATCTGTCGGTAAGGTAGGATTTGAAACAGGCAAGAATGGAGTCGGTGAGTGCTATGTAGTTTTCTAGATGGTGAAGTAGAATATGGTGATCAAGTGTATCAAATGCTGCGTTGAGGTCTAGTAGCAGCAATACTGAAGCTGAGTCGGAATCGAAGACGAGGTTACACACAGGTCCGAACACACACATGCACAAACAGGACCTATACATGCACTAAGTGGAGAGATGTCAGAGTGGGACTGCCCATGACAGGCAGCTCTGAGCGGTTGGGGGTGTCGGTGCCTCGGCAGTGCCAGGAGGTGAACTGGCACCTCTCCAGCTCCCAGTCCACGCTCCATATTTTGGTCCGGACGGGGACTTGAACCGGCGATCCTCCGGTTCCCAACCCAAGTCCGTATGGACTGAGCTACTGCCCTCCTATATTGTGCGGTAAAGAAACTGACACCATAACTGTAGTCTACATTGCTTGTACAGTACCTACAGAATGCGTATGCTATGTGCTGTTCAATATCACTTTTTTTTTTTTAATGAGAACAGCTCTATATTTTGTGTGTGGATGAAATCACAGGTTTGCAATTCGATTTTAAGCAGCTGCCTTTGGGGATACTTTATATGGACTGAATTGTCCCTCGTTATAGAAACAACCATTTTTTGTACTCACCTAACAGCTGGTTTGATTCTTACGAAAATATAAAATTACAGTTTAAGGGCAATTTTGTGTTCCTTTCAGTTCACACTCTTCACATTCTAAATACAATTTTCAACCATTCAAAGAGGTAAAAAAGGCAGGTAAAAACACTTCATGAAAATTCATGTTCCATATTTAAAGACAAATGGTACTGTATGTATGTCGAAGTGATAACTGCATGGTTATAAATACTTTTCACAAGAACAGCAGCAGCTTTTGTATTTTGGTTTTACTTATCTGTGGTATATACTGTATGTCAACTGTAGCTGCTGGAGTTTTTCTGCCTTTCCTCCATCTTCAGTCATCCGCCAACTAGAATTAACTCTGGGTGATCATGAGGTATGAAGCATGCCTTCAGTCAGTACAACTCCCCCATGAGTGTGTGTGCTCACAAACAGCCTGGTGCAGATCTGAATGATGGCTAAACAAATGCAGAGCGTCAGCACATCACCTGACAAAGTATTAAACCCACAGTAGACTCTTGAATTTCCTGAGGCATTTTAATTATGGTACGCTGTTATTGTAGCTACTGTGCTGCAAGTATGACTGCTGGATGAAAATTTCTGAGAATCTCCCTCAATGTGGCAACACAAAGCGGAGAAACATTTATCACCACTGGCTTTAAGATGGTATTAGAATGTGTGAAGACAGAATTTGCCAGGATAAGATGATGTGCTGAAATAGATGAGCCTGGAGTAAAGATGTTGAGTAAAAAGCAGAAATTGAAGTGTGAAAGATGAAGAGAATTGCACAGGAGACAAATACACAAGCTGCACAGTATAGTAGCATATCAACCATATGCATGTGTTTATGCATCTCTGTGTATGTACTAACAGATGACATAATGTTATGATAGTATGCAATGTCCCAAACAATCACGCAACACCCCAGTGGTTGGTGTTGGCAGGAGGAGATTACTGTTAGTGCAGGAGGAAGCCATTTTCTAATCATGTGGTATGCACCAAAGTCTTGTTTACACACACACACACACACACACACACATCTAATCTCAGCGATGAGGGAATCTTTCGCCAGACATCAAATCCCATGATACAACATAACCAGAGCCATACGGACTGCTTGGAGAATGATTAGAAAGAATTAACCTGCTGATTGACTGATGAGTGGACCGGTGAAACTGCAGATAACCACTGTTCACCACTTGGAGGACAAGATGCTGGTGTGCTAATGGGAGCATGGAAATAGTAGTTTGTACATAACGTAAAGAATGTTGACTGAGAAGTGAGAACTACCAGTTGCTGTGCGTTTTGACTTTGTGGTCATTTGACATCAAATCAAATTTGCCATTGCAGCAGGCTGAGCAAAGTACTCCAGACGTCCCTCTCCTCAGCAATGCTTTCCAGCAGGTGTTCCAGGCTAGACAAGATATAATCCCTCCATCATGTTCTGGGTCTGCCTTGGGGTGTCCTACCAGTTGGACATGCCTGGAACACCTCTAGCTGGAGGCACCCAGGAGGCATCCTGATCAGATGTCCGAATCACCTCAACTGGCCGCTCTCTCTGGATGTCTGAACTCCTCACCCTATATCTAAGGCTGAGCCCAGCCACCTTTCAGAGGAAACTAATTTCAGCTGTTTGTATCTGTGATCTCATTCTTTCAGTCTTCACTTCCGGCATCAGACACCATTGAGAAAGCAATCCTTTCACATCGGCATTATATGTGGTCACTGTTATTGTTTAACAGCACCTAGCAGCATCAGGGGGTTTCGCTGGGACAACAACGAAAAGTTAAGGGGGCAGAAGTCCGAGTTGGGCAGGCGGGAGGGGTGGTGGATCGGTCTGACAACCACCGACTTTCACCCAAGAGGCCGGTATTTGCTCCCCGTAAGACAAATCCTGTTGTTTTTCGCTAACCCAGCTATGTGCATGTGTTGGTAAACCATGACCACATATGTTTCTTGTTGTAGGAAAAAAAAAACCAACAACATCAATTTCCAGTGTTGTGCTTTCATTTTTTTAAGAGACCATATGTGAAAACAGAAGCGTATTTTGAAAACAGACAATGCATGTAACGGGCTGAGAGTACTATTTCTTCAATATATATTTTTGTTTGTTTGTTTTTCATTTGGCTGGACTGGCCCTTTAACACAAGCCACAGTTGCATCATTTACACTAAAAGACAGACAGCATTGACATTGCTGTTGCTGCCAGCCAGATGTTGGCCCATAATATAATGATACAAAATTCAACTTGGAGCAACTTTAACAAACTCACGACCAGCCATGAGTGCCAGCAGCTCTACATGATCAAATAGCAGAGTCAGTTCATTCTTCGGCCGCAGGTTCAGGATCACTCACGGGAATCCAGATCAAACAACATAGCTTTTTTGGTATAGCACCCAGTTCCGACCTCAAGTGGACAAGTTGTTATGACATGATGCTTCTGACACTGTTGATCATCTTCAGGCAAACAACCTAACCATACGCAACTTATATAACCATGACCAAATTCCTCTGGGAAAGACATTATGAGCTTAAAGTTGTATCTTTTTTTTCTGTGCCTGACCTAAAAACAGAATTTGAAAGTCCTTTAACACAGCAAAATCAGTGTTCTGTGATGGGTTCTTCACAGAGATATTTTACTTATTTATTCCTCTTGAGTCTTCATAACACTTCTGGGATGTTTCACGGCTTGAAAATCCTGCAAACTGCATCTCTAATTAGAAAAAAATAGGCCTATTTTTAGTTCTGATTTCATCATGAGCATTAAATGTATTCCATGCATCAAGTCCTCCAATTAATTTAATGACCTCGATTGATATTCAGTAACTGGAAATCAGAATTGATTGCATCTCAAGTTCAAGTTCAAGTTCAACTTTATTGTCATTTCTGCATACAGCGTACATGGGAACGAAATTGCGCTTTCTCACAACCCCAAGGTGCCATTGGAAACTTACAGTTACTCTATTTAAATCTCCAAATTGATCCCTAAACTTGTGGCCAATCCAGATTGAAATAGGTTAAATAATAAATAATTAAAAATGCTGTTCTAGGACTTAAAGATAAACGTTTATTTAACTGCATGCTGCTTACATAAGCTTATAAGAATAATAAGTCTGCACAAGTTTGAAATGCAAAACTGTTTTTAATCACAAATGAATATGTGATGTCATTAGGCACACTATTCTTCACCAGACATCTCACAGACACTCACCTCAGCAGCCACAGGTGTACTATCAAGGAGAAAAGACAAATCTTTGGAAGTATAGTCATAAATCAACAACAAGTCTTGGTTTGGATATTCCAATACAAAGAATGCTCTGATATGCTCTCCTGCTCTTTCATTACAACATTCAACAGTAATTCCAGAGTCCATGCACTGGAATACAGTTGACATGTTTCTAGTAAAATTACATAAACATTATAGAATATATAGTGAAACCTCAAACATACAATCTTTTCAATGAGTCTCTGCATGATGTTACACCTGCAACCCAATTGCCAGAAAAATATGCTGCCATTGTGTATTTATGCAAACTGCAGATACGTTACTTTTTTGTGTTAATACGTAGCAGCTATGTTTAAACTGTACATTTTGACAGCTGGGAATTTATAGGGGTTGGACACACGTGGTTAAGAAGCTTTGATTCAAAATCAGTTAACGTTACTTGTGGGGTCTCTGAGGCTCTGTGGTAGGCCTATTGTTTATTTTGTGCATTAATTATTTGTATACGGTTTCCAACTGTCAGGGCACTCTGTGTCTTAGTGAGCAGAGCAGGTGACCCACAAAGGCAATGTTCCTGCCACTGTGGCCGCAGGCTCAATTCTAACCCCCGACCCCGTGCTGCATGCTATCCCTTCTCTACCCCTCCTTCATGCTTAGACTGCCCTATCTAATGAAGACAAAAAGCCATAATAATCATAAAAAAAAGGGTTTCAAACATCAAAATTAGTGCATATTCATTTTGCTGTGGTAAGAATGTTCAAAGTATGAATGAAAGGAAAGTTTGTTTGAGTTTTACCTATAGTAGCATTTAATTTAAACAAGACTAAATTCATCTACGTCTACAAAACAAACAGGATAAATTGAAAAAATATACATTAATATGCAATGCTGTAACAAAACTCAAAGGTTTTGTTGCACATTTGCCAATTTTTACATACATTACTTGGAAAAACATAAAACCAAGGCAAATTAAATTGCCATGCTTACAAATATCATCAGGTATGAGGTACAGACTAAATTTACCTGAAAGTATCCAATAAATGTTTGAAATTTAAAACAATATATACTGAATTAATTAACCTGCGAGGAATGTGCATAATTAAAAGCCAACATTGTAACATTTCCAGATTGGGCAGTTAGGTCTTGAACTTCAACAATCCTAGCAACAGTTATGGAGAATACCAGTAATGATTAAATCATTATGTAAGTAATCTATTAAGTAAGCTTCCCTGCCCTGATGGTTATTCAGGACGGACAAGAAATTACCTTAAGTAATGACTTGGCTTAATAGGATGGGCTGTTGATGGTTGTAAGTGTGGAAGGAAATTATCACAAGTGTGTTTAACTCACTGTAACAGGTTTTGTCCATAATGTGGTTTCTGGGCATTGTGCTTAGTTACACAGCATACTGTATGAGTCAATGTAGTATCACATATGCTCATTAAAGATATAATAACCACTATTTGTGCACTAAAATATTTAAAAATAACTTCACCTACGTAATATATTTTGTTGAGTTGTGTACTTACATTATTCATTTGTTTTCAACAATGTGCAAACCCAGAGAAATCTGTAGTTTTCTTTAAGGTAACTGTGTGCCTGTCAATGGCATCATATCCCCTTTAACCCCCCTCATTGCTCTAACTTCTTGGGAAACATGGGAAACACACAGTGCCACAACATTTTATTCAATTACACTGAAACTGACTTTTTTTTTTTTCAAACATAAACTTTGGCAATACAGTAACCTAATATATCAATGTGAAACTTCAATATCAATCTATCTAACTAATGTGCTAATATACAGAACTGTTCAGGAATGACTCCTAAAACCTGGGAAGGAGTTAGCATTTTTGCACTCCCAGTTCCACCGTTTTGAAGTCAGTGGGTTTTTTGAATGGGTTTTTGGTTAGATGCCTGACATTTGGTCTGACTTTCACATTTTGTTCAATAACATCAAACATGTCCCACTTTTGAACTGTAAAACCTTTACTTGTCTTAAAATAGGTGGTTGCTAACAAGCAGCTAAATGGGATTTGACAACCTCATCACACTGAACACACTTAATGTGCGACCATGGTGTCTTTTGTTTATAGCCTTACATTTACATACATTTACATTTACATTGGTGACTGTAGTTAAAAATCATAAAAGTGATAGTCAATTGTGAATGTTATCTTGCTGACCAATACTTATGTCACAACTTTTGTTTGCCACAGAGCCTATTTTCTGCAATAATCCAATATGACAAGGGAACCACGGCGACACTAAAGCCCCGTTTCCACCAAACACTTTGGATATAGTACCTTTGCAACCAAAAGTAACCTTTCAGACTACCTAGACTCTCAGTCTGTGTAGCGTTTCCACCACAGACAGTACTCTTAAATGTAGGGCTGTTGTCATTCACTGCTCCTGCCAGCACTCGCTGTATTTCCTCATCACCAGTAACACAGATGGAAGTCTGCACCTTGTTTATCATCCACAGAACGAGGTTGCACACCAACATTTTCAGAGCCAAATAGAAAAGTCTGCAGTGAGAGTCTCTCTCAATGGGATATTTGAAAATAGGAGATTTTTGCATTCAGTCCTTCTCCAGCAAGCATAAGGATTTAGTGTTGCTGAAGCCCATAGGAACGATGCTCTGCATCGCGTTTTTTTTTTTCTCCAAGGGAGGATCATATATCATATATTTCATCATATATTTTTAAATGCTTGAAGATCCACTCATTCCTAAAAGTGTATGTCATCCAAGAGAGACAATAAAAACTGATGGAACAGTCAAAGTTGTCATATCAAAATTGAAGATGTGCTGTTGGATCAATGTCGTCAACTCGTAATATTACAATATATTACAACTTAAAAGCTGCAGCAGTTGGCCCAGTGAATCATATATATATATATATATATATAATATGTATATATATGGGGCATTCTACCGAATGTGTGCAAAGTCAGGTCGGAAATATTTTGAAATTTTGTATGTTTTATTTCCAAAACTTTGTACCTATATATATTGTACAATATGTAAAGGTCACATATCTAGTAAAATGACTGTAAATTTTTATATTGTATTTTCAGACCGTTTTGGAATGTTTTTCCTCTCCCAAAATTTGTCACTACTGAAACATATAGTATTATATTCTACAAAAAAATATATATCAACCTGTTATGCTTGTTTCTTCCCTTGTCTAATGATTTAAATTTTTACAAATTTTGACTGAAGGTTTTCACAATTAAATCTATAAAAATTAATATTTTAACAAATTTCGAAGTTCAAATTATAGAATTCTTCAAAATCTAAATGCAATCTTTCTTTGTAAAATGCATAATGCTGATCAGATTGATTTCAGAGTTAATAACTGATGAAACAGAACATGAATGTAACCGATTAGCATCATAAAACTTTAGTTGATAACTCAATATACTTTATTTTTTCCAAAACACCCAGTGTTTCGGTAGTGACTGTCCTGTTTCGGTAGTGACCATTATTCTGTTTTCAAGGTTGCATCATATTTCCTCAAATGTATGCCTTATAGTGGGAATATTACAAAGACAAAGACAAATGTTTTGTGGTCAATAAAACAATTCAATTTTTGAGAGAGCAGAGCAGAGCAGAATAGAACAGAGCATACTAGAGAAGAGTGGAGAAGAGTATAGTGGAGCAGAGTATAGTAGAATAGAGCAAAGTAGAGCAGAGTAGAGCAAAGTAGAGCAGAGCAGAGTAGAGCAGAATAGAGTAGAGCAGAGAAGAGCAAAGTAGAGTAGAGTAGAGCTGAGTATAGTAGAGCAGAGTAGAGCAGAATATAGTAGAGTAGAGCAGAGTAGAGCAGANGTAGAGCAGAGTAGAACAGAGCAGAGTAGAGAAGAACAGAGCAGAGTAAAGCAGAACGGAGTATATCAGAGTAGAGCAAAGTAGAGCAGAGTAGAGCAGAATAGAGTAGAACAAAGTAGAGTAGAGCAGAGTATAGTAGAGTAGAGCAGAGTAGAAAAAAGTAGAGCAGAGTAGATAAGAACAGAACAGAGTAGAGCAGAATAGAGTATAGAGTAGAGTATAGAGTAGAGCAGAGTAGAGAAGAGTAGATTATAGAGTAGACCAGAGTAAAGTAGATTAGAGTAGACCAGAGTAGAGTAGAGTAGACCAGAGTAAAGCATAGTATAGAGTATAGCAGAGCAGAGCATAGTAGAGTAGAGCAGAACATAGTAGAGTAGAGTAGAGCAGAGTATAGTAGAGTAGAGCAGAGTCGAGCAGAGCAGAGTAGAGCAGATTATAGAGTAGAGCATTGTATAGTAGAGTATAGTAGAGCAGAGTCGAGCAGATTATAGAGTAGAGCAGAGCAGAATAGAGTAGAGCACAGTAGAGTAGAGTAGAGAAGAGTATAGTAGAGCAGAGTATAGGGGTGTGGCAGAGCAGTGCAAAGTAGAGCAGAGTAGAACACAGCAGAGTAGAACAGAGTATAGAGTATAGCAGAGCAGAGTATAGTAGAGTAGAGCAAAGTAGGGCAGAATATAGTAGAGTAGAGCAGAGCAGAATAGAGTAGAGTAGAGCAGAATAGAGTAGAGTAGAGTAGAGTAGAGTAGAGTAGAGAAGAGTATAGTAGAGCAGAGTAGAGCAGAGAAAAGTAGAGTAGAGCAGAGTATTGCAAAGTAGAGCAGAGTAGAGCAAAGAAAAGTAGAGTAGAGCAGAGTATTGCAAAGTAGAGCAGAGTAGAACAGAGTAGAACAGAGCAGAGTAGAGTATAGTATAGTAGAGCAAAGTAGAGCAAAGTAGAGCAGAGTAGAACAGAGCAGAGTAGAGTAGACCAGGGCAGAGTACAGCAGAGTAGAGCAGAGCAGAGAAGAGCAAGACTTTGGACCACAAAATTATGGGGTTTAACTACTGACCATTCCATTTTGTCACTACCAAAACTTTACCATAGGTTTCGGTAGTGACTGTTTCGGTAGTGACATTCCTAGCTATTTTTCCAGATAACTAAAGAATGCTAGTAGTCACATGGCTAACAAGCACATGTTTGAAGAGTTGTTCACACAGAAAAACATAATATTTTGCATAAACCCCCCAAAATTTTTACATAATTGAAGAGAACGTGTGTTCAGTAGTGACGGTTTTAAAAGTTACACACTGATTTTCAGACTTTGGAAGACATTTATTTAAAAAATGATGGGAGTCAGCGACTTACCATGCAGCCATCTGGGACGGGGGTGCAGTACTACCCCCCTTCTCAGAAATTCAGGGGTGTGGCTAAAATCCAGACTCAACCAGTGCATTCAAACTCTTGTGTTTCGGTAGTGACATGAAAACAAGGGACACTATTTTTTTTAGCATAGTTTCTTAATTTAAAAATTAATCCCACAATACATCTAAATCTTTCAACTTCTGTTTAAACTTAATCACAAAGATGTTTTAAATTACACTTTTGAAAAAAATATGAAAAATGTTTTAAGTGTTATTTACATGAATTGAATTTTAGGGTTGGGGACAGCTACTTCCCAATACAAAGTATCCTATAAATGGTGATTTTGTATATATTTAGCTTATCACTTTTTCATTTAATGTCCTGGGTTTAAATAGGTCATAACATAATCTTGTAAATATCTGTATGTCTGAATACTCAATTATATCATTTTTGTTGTTTTTTTTTGTTAAGGGACAGCACTTTGCACAAAATCGGTAGAATGCCCCATATATATATATATATATATATATATATATATATATATAGTTGAGTGAGCAACAGCTGGGCAAGGAGGGGCTTAGCCATTTAATAGCCTAGTAAAAAAAAAAAAAAAAAAAGAAAAAATATGTGGCAGTCCCTAGGCATTAGCTGACTGTACGCAATAGCTTGTAGGCTCGCATGAGTCTCTTGTAATAACATCAGCTGCAGTGGTAATGGTACATTAGCAAGTTAATGTTATGTTAGGGTAGCTAATGTAACTTGCAGCTATAAATTTCCTTGTCCATGAACATGATTTCTGCCTGAGTCATGTCAGACAGATTTTCATCAGAAATGGTGGTTATTTAACAATAAAGACAACAGCTCCCATGATCCTGTACTACTGCTAGACATCATCACAGACCATCTCCTGTTACTGATTTGATTGAGAGACCCCTAGTGGCAGAAATTACATATTGTGTGTTTAAAACCCTTTGTATATTTATTCTGTGGAGATCAACCATTACTGGGGTTCTGGGCCCAGACTCCGTGTTGAAGGTACACTGAGGTGATTATTTAGGTAAAAGGGCAGTAGATGGTTCCAGGATGTAAAAATTATGATGCTGCAGAAAGACCAGCAGCAAATGGCGGCCTGCCCACTCCAAAAAGCTTGGACTCATTCTAATTTGTCAAGTCCCAAGCAGCTTATAAAAAAGCGGAGCTGCTCCGAGCGAAATGCTCCCAATAACTCTCCTCTAATATCAACAAACATGGTTCCAGGTCTAAAAATGAAAACGGAAAAGCTCAGTCGCCTGGCATTCTCCACTGACTGCCCCCCTTCATGCATTCTTTGCTAACAAGGAGAAAAGGAACACCAGACAAACTCTTTTCTGAAACAGTGTGTAAAACAAGAAGGATGGGGGTTGGGGAGGGGTTCCCTATTTTTCAGTTTCCTCATCAGAAACACTAACAAACACTGTCTCAATCCATTTGCAGTGAGGAGTGTGGCAGTATGTGTAGATGCATACCTGCCTATACAGTACATATTATGTGCCTGTGTATGATTGTGCATATGCCACTGTATGTGTACATGTGCCTTCACGCCTGTATGCACACACCTGTGAGTGCACGTGTTAAGTATATGTGTGTGTGTGTATGTGTTGTGCTTTCAAATTGTACAGGGGAACCGTACACCAGCTAGGCCCAGAGGCCCTTTGGCCCCCACATTATCCATCTCTCACTTATAGGGTCATAGAGGCCAATTGGCTCTTTCCACTGCTCTGGTTCCTCCCTCAGGACCACCATTTGTGTACAGGACAGGCAAACAAGGGGCTGGCGTGCTGATTTAAGGGGCTTTGCTTTTCTACTCTATTTCTTTTCAGCTCTTTACTGTCTCTTGTTTCCCTCACCTTTCTTGATGGCTGTCTTCAGTGTCACTCAGTGTCTTGTTCCCCCCTAACAACAGACACTGTGTGGCTAGTTTAGTGTACACTGTACATTAAGCATTTATCCTTACATAAATAAGGACATATATAAATATATATATATATATGTATGTGTGTGTGTGTGTGTGTGTGTGTGTATGATTGTTTGATTCATTGTTCATAGTTAACTACACACATTTTTATCTACGAAATGTATATTTTTCAATACTTTCATCAATATGAGAGTGGACAAATATGCTTGCTTTCGGCAAATGTATGTTCATTATTATTGCAACAATCCAAAACAATGATAAATACTGTCCAGAATATTTTCCAGAATAACCTCAAAGGTACTGCATGCTCAAAATATATGTTGAAAGCATGCTATGGCAAACACAAGCAACAACAGATGGACATATTGACCTGAATGTACCACTACTAATACTAACACAATGTAGTGTCCAACTTTACACTTGTAAAGGTTGACTAAACATCCCCTGTTTTTTAAGCAGCTCCACGTACTCCTGTGGTAACTCAACTCACATCGACAGTAAATGCAAATAACTTTGGTTGAGAGAACCATCTGGCAGGACTTTGAAGTTGAACCTGCCACCCAAAAGATGCCTTTCCTTATTCATTTCTGCTCAGGGAGGTTTGTTTCTGATTTCCATTCACAACATTACTGCTGCACTGCTTCCTGATTTCTCAAACTGTGGGACTGGCAGAGGGTCATAACTGCTGAGGGTATGTGCGTTAATCACACATCAGTTTAGTGAATGTGGAGGATTTTTTAAGGAATTGAAGATAATTGTAAGATCTTTGTCACTTTGAATTTTTCATTCTACACTTATGAATGTATGAATGTGAAACTTTCCACAAGGCACCTAAATTTTGTGGAATATTCTTATAAAATATTTCTAGTATTACAATCCAAAATTAAGTACACTGTAAGTGGATTGAAGGTTCTTCCTTAAAGGTTGGTTGAAAAAATCATTTACAGCATAGTATTGCAATATTTTTGTGTGGCAATATCGTATCATCACACAGTGCCAAGTATCAATTTCAATTTTAAATCCAAAATTAAATTTCCAAATTTAACGTTAGATAGCTTACATTTTGCTGGAAATAAAAAAGACTGAAGTGAGATGAACAGACTGAAAGCTTTATCTTACAAGTTAATATTGATGTTGAAAAAGTTTTTGTTTGGGGACATTATTTGCAGTTGAAAACAGGTAATAAATCGCAATATATCACAATATATTTTATCGCAATACTCAGCAAATCACAACAATTTAAAATCATAATCATCATCATAATCATAATATTGTATTTTGACTAAGGTACCATGATAATATCTTACCTGTGAGCCTTTGGTGATTCCCAGCCTTAAGAAATGTTAACTTTAAATTTGCTGAGGCAAAGCTGGCTCCATTAAAAACATTTTTTTTCTTTTTTAAAGTTGGGTAATGTGAGCTACTTATCCATAGACAGTATATTACATAAAGTAGACGTCTGTCAGCAAGACCCCAGTTCAGAAAACTAGGCTTGAGTCCAACACAGAAGCTCAGCAATGTACTGCTTAAGAGGGTTCAGCACGAACTGTAATATAACCTAAATAAATCAATATTAGTTTAATATCAGTGTACACTATATTCAGTATTTTCATCACTTCACCTTTCAGTCAGCCTTTTCTGACAGGAAAGCTGGCAGTTCCCCATCTATGCTCTCGTCAAAGCCACCAGACTACACTTACAAAAACAATTTTACCTCACTGAACACGGGAGCTGCCGGTCTACCGCTGCTTCAGTCAGTCAGTTAGTTTGTTTCATTGCGTGACTTTGATGGATCCAGAATAACCCTTTTTAAACGCCAAAGTCACACAATAACACAAACACTGAAACACAAACTGATCATGGCAGTAGTGGACCAGCAGCTCCTGTGGACCAGCAATGCTAAATTACTGTTTTTCTACATGGAGTCTGGCTTTGAAGAGAGCAATATAATGCCTTCATTTTCCCATTGTCTTTTTACATCAGAAACATTAGAAATGCTTCAGTTTCAGTAACTTAAGTACCAACCAACATAAGTGTGTTAGGGCACAGCAGATGTTGTGACATGTAAAATGCAGGTGTAACTGATAACATAAGTAATGAATGCTCTGCCATCATTCATATCATTAGTTTCAGTGGTGGAATGTAATGTATGTATTTGAGGTTCTTGTACTTTAGTGGGGCTAGTTTTTCATGCCACTTTATACTAGTACTCCACTACAATTCAAAAAAATGTACTTTTTGACATTTATATAAAAGCTTTGGTTATTAGTTACTTTACATTTTTTCTTTTTGCATAAAAAGCATAAGAAATTGTATTAAATATGATGTTTTGTTGTAACTTAAACTACCCAACAGTTAATGCGTGTAATCAATTAGCTGACAGAAAATTAACTGGCAACTATTTCTGATAAAAATTTAAGTCATTTTCTTATTCATTTTGAAACTTTTTTTTTATTATTATTATTATTATTATTTTTATGGGCTTGTGCCTTTAATGGACAGGACAGTGTGAAATTGGAAGAGAGAGAATGGGGGATGACATGCAGCAAAGGGTTGCAGGCTGGAGTTGAGCTTGTGACCGCTGCAATGAGGTGGTGCCTCTGTACATGGGGTGCTGGCACTATCCACTAAGTTACTGACACCCCCTTTTTTTGGGGTACTCTTAATACTTTAAGTACATGTTCCTAATTATGCTCTCTTACTTTTACTTAATTAACATTTACAATGCAGGACGTTTACTTTATCAAGTGGTTAGGTTCACCTTTATGGTTTTCCTGCTTTAAAAAATAAATAAGTCTGCTTATTACAAGGACGTTTGCTTGTGGAGATTAACAGGGGCATTATAGTGGGGGGTTAAGCTACGAGCCACCCTCACTCCTTCAAGATGCAAAATGGTTTTGTCCACCCCTGCGTAAGAAGCTGTATCTAAACGAGGGACTGGGGCATCAGTGTCCACTACCATGCCTTTGCCAAGAAAGGGAAAGGAGAGTTCCAAAAAAATAAAAGACAGAGTGAAAGTACAGGGAAAATAAAGCAGACTGACTCTGGTAAAACAAATAACAAATTCAAAAGGTACTTGACAGAGACATGGATCAAGGCAGGAAGGCCGGGGGGCCAATCGAGACTGCAAATGGATTGGACCCAGAATGTTGTGCTACACTCCTGGAGATTAAGGCTTGATTTGTTTTTAACTTTGGTCAATAAAAATGTTCCTGAAAAATGCAGGCACAGCCACACAAAGACACACAGCAGCCACCTAGTCTTCCTCTTCACCCATCCAGCCCTGTCTTGGATGTATTATGTCCTTTTTCCTTCAGCAGTGCGTCTCAGAGAGCAGCCAGCCTGTTGTTGTAACTAATCCCTCACTTCCACTCCCCTCAGTCAGGGAAAATATATACTGGCCCAGCCTGTCTGTCTGGCTGGCCCTGGGCCCGCCCTGCCCCACACACACACACACACACACATGGACCAAGCAAAGGTTGAGCTACTTAATAGTATTTGTGTGGGAGAGAAATGTGTGTGGCAGAATTATTTGTGTTTGTTGGTGTGTGGATGATTTTGTGTTTTTGTGTGTTGGACTAATTGTATTGTGTGTACTGACGTAGGTGTGTATATATGTGCTTGTGTGGGAATTTAGTGTGTGCAGCCCTGCTTGTACAGTAAACAATGATGTGTGTGCATATAATGGGATTTAACAAGTGTATCTGTGTATGTGATCTTATCATGTGTGTTTATGCGCCCGTGCAACAGCCTGAGGGAAAACCCACCTAATAATTCTCAGGTTTTAGTTTGACTTGTGCCGAGTAGCAGATTGGTTAGGGTTTGCCCACACAAAGGCAGCATAATGAGCACCTGGGAGATAAATAATGGTAATAATATGGTACTTAATTAACTCCCTAGGGGGAAATTATCTTTTCTGTTGCCCTCTCCACACAGGGAGGTCAGAAGTCAGTATGGATCCAGTGTCGTGCACAAGGAAACCACAGCTGGCTGGATGGTAGCCATTACAGGAGCCTTGAAATCTTATATTTTAAAGTTTTCTGTAGCAAACTAATGTCCAGACTTTCAAATGTTAAGAAATCCATTTTTGACACAAAACAAAAGAGAACATATTTTGTGTCTTAATTAGGACACCCTGCAGTAAGTGAGCCTTATGTCCAAGAAACTGCTTGTACATCTTGCACTGGTTGCATAGTGTTGCATGACTTGACCTGCGATTGTAGCAAACAGTGAACACGCCATAAAAAAAGACAACATAGTCAAGGTATACTCGCTGAGATGCACCAATCCAGGGAGCAAATGCAATAAAATTGTTGTTTTTGAGCTATGATATTTGTCAGGG
This sequence comes from Epinephelus moara, assembly GCF_006386435.1. NCBI lineage: Eukaryota > Metazoa > Chordata > Actinopteri > Perciformes > Serranidae > Epinephelus > Epinephelus moara. The sequence goes on from NC_065512.1 coordinate 39,202,458, forward strand.
AATTAGGAAGTTGGCATATCCTGATGAACTGATACGCAACACTGGTTCTTTAAGATACTACCAGTGTTGCCCTTTGGAATTATTCCAGATAGCTGCAATATGTAACTAATGTGGGACATCAAAAGAGTATTACATGCTGTATTTGTGTCTGTCATCATCAGAAAAATGACAGCAACCTGGGCTAACATTTTCCTGACAAGTGACAGTGTGCTGTTGTAACATGTCTGAGGTTGCAGGTCAGGGTGTGTTGGGCATACAAAGTATGTGACTTTGATATTGGACACCACAATTTGCATTCCCTCTTCTACAAACAGTCAACTTTTCATTGTACTGTTGTACTGTAACTTAAAAAAAAGTAATTCCAGATGTTTAGTATTGCAATAATGTCAAATTAGGCAACGCTTAAAACAGATAAAAAAAATAAATTAAGAAAAAGCAAAGCAACCCATGCTGAGACAGCCTGATGGTTCAAATTCCAAAAACACTGAATTGTACATTTTCCATAACTTGAGAGCATAAGTCTCTGCCTTGTAATGCCCACATATTTCAAACTCAGTGCCCCCAGTTTGTAACATATATTGCGGAGGTTACCCCAGATGACATCATTATTTTCTCGATCTTTGTAAGGCAAATCCAGCACCAGACATTATACAACTGTTTTTACAGCACAGGCAGTTTTAGTTGCCTAAAAGCTAGATTTATCTAGATTTTTACTTAAACAGATCCCATTATTGCAACGCTGTCTCCTAGAAATTATGTGTATGTTTCACAAACGTAAACACCGCCTAGATTACATTCAGGGGAACGTTTTTTCAGTGATTAAGCAGTACATTTACGTACCACAGTCCATAGTTACCTCCTGAGTCCTGTCTATGGTTAGGCTCAGGCAACACAACCTTTTTGGTTAAGGTTAGGGAAAGACTCTGGTTTTAGTTATAGAGTGCTCCAGGGATGACATTTTTATGTAGGCTGACGCGAAGATTAGCATTGCAAGGGTTCGCTTGTCAAAAAGCCTATGGGATTTCTCTAGTGGATTTTGGGTTGTTGCAGAAAATAAGCTCAGTGGCAAACACATTTTTATGAAACTTACATGCTTTGTTCAGCAAAATAATGTCAAATAAACACAATTTTGTATAATTTTTTAAGCGTGAATGCAATTGCCAGAGGTAAAAAGCTAATGCAAATTGTCTTTCAGTATCCTGAAAAGCGCTATATAAATCCAGTGTATTATTATTATTATTATTAATGCTAGGCTTTAAAGAAACTATGTCTCATTTAGCCACTTGTTGGCAACTGCCTTTTTTAAGACACATCAAAGCTTCAGCATTCATAGTGGAGTATTAACTAATATATATTATGTTGTAGAACAAAACATGGAAGTGTATTAAGCTTGTATTAGCCACAGAATTTATTTCAGGCATCTAAACAAAAACCCATTGACTTCAAGATGAAGGAACCGGGAGTGATAAAATGCTAACTAATTTCTGTGTTTAAAGACTCATTCCTGGGGTACTCTTTCGGGTTAGGGCAGGCCTATTCAATTGGCGGCCCAGAAGAAACCTCTGAATGGCCCAGGCAGGGATTGGTTACCAAGACCTGGTATTAAATGGCCCAGGCAAAATTAATGAAGACCATAATAAGAGTAAGCTCTGACATTATTGGGTCTTTTATCATTACTTTTTAAATTTTGGTATCATGTATCATCATGCTGCAGCCTCTCTCCTGCATACTGCATGTCGGGGCTGACACACACACATACACACACACACACACACACACACACACGAACACAACAGAGTGAAGTCAGACAACAGTAAAGAGGCTGCACTGCAGATGAAGAAATTATAACTTCCAAGATTACTCTAGTTGACGACAACTACACTTGTTACTGTGAGTAAGTGCAATCAAACCTCTGCCAGGAAAAAAACCCAATACTTTTCTGCTCTGTCCGCGGTCTCACATTCGCCACTGTTATGGTTTACGATCGCAATCTACATAAGCGCATCAGGCTAGTGGGGCTAACTAACACGAAAACTGTCTGTATGTAGTCACTTTACCTGAAAATGTACCTGAGGCAGCCGACCTGCAGACAGTGAGTCTCCTTAGAAGTGGGGGGACAGAGAGCAGGATGAATGATTGATATTGATGTCTTTTTTCAATCAGTATTGTGATGTCAGGAGGAACATTTATTTGATTAACATGTTAGACAATATGTTTCCAGTGAGATATTATATTATAGATACAAAATATAAAAGATATATATATTTCAATAGGTCGCTCGCTGCTGAAAATGTCTGGCCCATAAACATTTTCTGGTTTTAAAATACAGCCCAACTGAATTTGTAATTCTCCTGGGTTAGGAGTAAGGGTAAGGGTGCAAGATTGGATATCAGGCAGAAAACAAGTGACATACATTGTCGATGAACATTTGAATGACAAATTCGATGTCAACATTTTTGCGACATGCCAGTTTTGTTAATAAACAAAGAAACTAAAAAATGTTATTTTCCATTTATCATTGTGAGGAAAAGTTGTTAGTTTGTTTTTCAGCAGTTGCATTTTGTAATTGCCTCACTACTTGTAAGTTTTCATTATTTTGTGGGGGCTGTGTTTCCTGCACACACATAAGCATTTTACGAGGAATAATGCATATAATGGATGCAGAAGATAAAAGTTGGTACAAAACAAGCCACACCCTGAATTGTTGCTGTTACAAATCCCAGTGACCAGAAACCTAAAAATATAGACATTTTGTAGCTATAATGCACTGAAAACTCAATGCATCAACCATCCTTGAGTCCCATTTGATTTGCTGTATTATCTTGCATTGTTGCTAGAACCATTTCCGATTATTATGATTTTTTTTTTTTTTTTGTAGCATTATAGTGATATAGCTGGTCTGTGCTGAAACAAAAGTGGATATTTTGAAAACAGTACAATTTTGTGAGACTTTGGCTTTCTGTTGGGCCAAGCAGCAACCTCTGGAACTGAAAAATGAAGCCAACATGGTAGAGCCAAAAAATGCAGTTCTTGAACGGCCACATGAGGCTAGCTCCGGAAGCCTGTCAATCCTCATAGACCCCCCATGTTAAAACGGGTGTGGTCTCTATAGTTAACGTCGCCCTTCATGACAACTGTAGGGGAGGTGAATTTTTGTATAACACACACATTTACATTTGATTATGGCTTAAAGTTTGGCATATTTAAGGCCACTTTGAGTGACAGTCTGTTTGCCGATAGTGTCCTCAGCTTCTCAGTTGGCTCCAACACTCACTCCTCCACAGTGTCAGCGTCTCGCACAAATATAGTCACTTATGGCTCCAAAACACCAAGATGGTGATGACCGTAATGCCGACCTTTAAAACGGTAGGCCACAAACCAGTGCGTGATGGTAGCTTTACATTCATACATGCGTTTTACACAATTCAGGAGGCAACAAGCTCAGTTCCAGGATGAACAATTTTGTTGAATATCTTCTTTAGTGTTCTTTATTGAAACAATTTAACATGCTGAATCCTCTAACTGTACGTTCACACCAACAGCGACCAGAGTTTCCAAAATGGTGGAAGTCATTCATTTTCAAGGAGAGCCCGGCAACTTGGGCGACTTGTGCGACTTGGGCGACCTGGTCGTCAGCCGTGCATCTTGGGCGATCATAGCAACCAGAGCGGTCCGGAGGGGAGTTAAAACTCATTTAACTCTATGGTAATGAGCTCTGATGCGGTTCGGGGGCAACCAATCGGAATGCTGATGTGCTTCGATGAAGCGGGTCCCAGAGAACAAGCACACTTGTTCTGACAATGGATATCGAGAAGTTTATTACTTGCGTTCGCGCCCACTCAGTCCTTTATAATGTGTCGCTGTTTGGTTACAGAGACCAAAATAAAAAGAATGAGGCTTTGGACCGCGTCGTGGAGGTAGTTGGTTGGTCTGGTGAGTTTTAAAGTGTGTAATGTTAGTAATTGAGGAGAGAATTGCAGGCTAACATTGCAACGTAGCATGCAAGTCTTCCTTGCTTGGTTTGAATGGGATGACATACGTTTTCTGTTTTCATTGACCAAACATAATTTTCTGTAGGCCAACTATGAGGTTTTTGACTGGACAACAGCAAGCAGCAACTACGCTGCTTTCAAGCCAGTAGTCCGCTTTGCAGCTCCTTTAAATTGACAAGCACGATCTAACGTTCAGTGATTCACGTGATGAGCGACTAGAGCGACCAAAGCTGCCACAAATATTTTTGACTGTCGTGCTTCTTGGGCGTCCGCGACAGACTTTGCCTCTTTGGAAGCTTCTGGTTTGAACATACAGTAAGGCCACAGTGTGTGGCTGTGCTGTACAGATACACAGGTTGCTCTTCTTCTGTTGCATTTCTGACAGAGCAGCAACTCAAGGTATGTTTGCTACCCCCAGTGGCCCATACACATGTCCTTTGACACTAATCTCTTGGACCCATAATTAAAAGTACATGTCATTACACACAAAGACAAATCAATCCAGAAAACTGTAACCAGATCCTAGCCTAGAGGTCAATATTTTGGAATAGTTTTAATATCAATGACATGGCTTTTGCTGGAAGGTGCAGATAAACAAACTTCTTAGTCCAGTTTGGGTATGACGACCGGTGGAGACTGATGGGTGGGCATCCCCCTGCAGTGAGAACAGACTACATCCCAGCTCCCACTCTCCTCTTCTCTCCTTAACAAACCCCCACAACCTCCTCTCACCCTTCAACTCCACACTCCCCCCTAAGGAGCCTGATCAATAATTCCACCAGACTGAAGCCCAAAAATTCAGCTGAGGGGAGGAATGCACTTGGTGAGAGCCTTCAAAGTGCTTCTCATGGAGGAGCCGGTAATGAAGGGGGGCTACAGCATATCTTTGCTCCAAGAAAAGCTTGTATCTTCTATCAAGTTCTGAGAAGCCAAGAAAAACAGTTGCGGCAAAGTTATTATTAAACAACACAGCGGGTTTTGAATGGGCTCTGTGGCTTTGACACTTTGTGAACCCTTAACAGACAGGCTGCACTTCATCTTTAATGATAACAAGGGAATGTCCAAAACTTAGGGAGTTAAGGGGTTTTAATGCGACAGCAGTGATGTGTGTTTTTGTATTTGGCATACTGATCAGGGGCTTGAACTACTGTGTGGGAGAACTCCCAAGCCCCATTCATTATTCAGGGGAGTGTGAGAGATATCTTAACTTTTCCTCTGTGGTGGAAGAGAGAGAGATGAGATGAGAAGAGAGAGACAGAGAGTTAGAGGAGGAGAGAAGAGATGGGCAGAGAGAGAAGAGAGAGAGAGAAAAACATAAAGGGAGACAGAGATGGGGAGAGACATTTTTCCTCTGTCTCAGAATGTGGTTATATTAAACTAGTGTGTAAATCTAATGGTGTTAGACATATTATGTGAATTTGTGAGGCATTAACATTAGTGTAAGAGTAACTGTGGTATTTTAAAACAGGTCTAAGATGTCCATTGTCCAACAGTGTTATGGAATGTTAAGGTTTAGACCACTAGTGGTGGTGAGGATTAATGTCTTTACAAATTTGTCCCTGTTTTCTTGGTATTCTGCATCAGGACGCATATGCACAAGCATGATGCTGACAAACACAAACACACAGGCTGTGTGATACTATTTTGTTTTTGAGGGTTTTATGCTCTTCCACCAAAGAAGAAAACTCTACAGGGTCGCTCTAGGTATGATTAAGAATTTGGTATACAACATGGTCCTTTATTTTTGTTCCAGCATGAAGATGATCTCTTTGGTGAGTGCATGGGCAGCCTGTGCAGTGTGCATGGGCGGTAGGAGAGGTGCAAAGAGGTCAGAGTTGCATGCAAATGAGGTAGCATGAGGTGAGGGAATGTAAGAACAATGCATGTAATTCCTTGGAAATGAAACTTAAGTATGCCCTCACCAAGCATGTAAGTGCACTGCATTGTCCACTACACATGCAAGAGTTCATGACCTAATAACTCCAGGAAATGTAAAACTGGAAAGAACACGGTTTTCTTGTTGCAGAGGCACAGAGTAAGCTAGGGGTAGACTAAATAAATTTCAATGATGAATTAAAAAAAGGGTATGCAAGAAACTGAATATTAAGTGTCTGCTAACAGTTGATCCTTCTGTTCCTCTTATATCAGAGGACCAAAGCACAAGGTATAGCCCATTTTAGTAGATTAAACAAACAAAAGGATTACAGTAACCAGGATATTAAAAAAATGAATAAAATAAAACCACATAAAATGAATGCGGCATTAGAAATGCATAAGCCTTAAATGTATTAGCCTGAAAAGGTTAGCATAATGGCTAGCTTGTTTGACACTAAAGTGATTACAAAAGGGCTTTTTCACCATCTATAAAATTACATACACACAAAAGAAAAGCCATTAGACATCCATGATAAATGGAAGATATTCGGATATTGCTCTGACAATGTAATCTTGAGAGACTATTTTCGTATATTTGGTAGATGTGAGCAACAATAACATAACGCTAGCCGATGCTAAGTAAGTCATTCTAGAAAATGTCACTACTAAAAGTAGTGACATTTTCTAGAATGACTTACTAGAAAATGTCACTACTAAAAGTAATCTCAGCAGCATTTTGAGGAGGCCATCACACAATCAATCAATCAATCAATCAATCAGTCATTATTTGTCACATGGAATGACGGTACAACTCCAGTGAAATGTGATCCCATCAGCTCCTTTATCTTGTGCACTTTAATTTAGTCCTATTAGTATCTTCTTACGTTGTTGACTGCTACTTTATAATTGTCCATGCTTTCCAATGGTTCTGGTAATCCATGGTTTCTGGTTCACAGATATATATATATATATATATATATATATATATATATATATATGTATATATATTTATATATATATATATATATGTTTGTGTGTGTATATATATAAAACTTATATTGACATAGTTTTCAACTAGCTTATGTACTTCAAAATCATAAGCAAATTCCTGAAATTCAATAATGCCTTTTGTGCCACCCCAAGAATTTCAGTGGCCCCATTTGGCCACCCCTATGAAAAATATCTGTGGGGACCACTGCAACAATAGTAGTGAAAGTTTATCCCCACAGCGATCACTTCTACTGTGTGTTGACTCACACGCCTCCAGACACAAACTTTTATGCACACACAGATACCTTGGGAATACACAAAACCAACAGACTCACTAATTTTGATGACAGATAAAAAGCACACTGTGATGGTAGTCCCCAATGACAGTTGCTGCCGTGCTTCTGTCTGCCTGTGAACAGCAGAGCAGATAGTTTTTACAAGCTGTAAACTACTGTTGACATCTTTTTCTGGATGTGTGTGTGTTCCATAACAAAGGCCACTGAGGAGCTAATCAAGAATATCTCATCTACAAACCCCTCATCGGATGTATGCTCAGCTTTACTGTGATATCACTGCAGTTCACAGCAGTGGTTGGCATTGTTAAAAGAAAAACAGAACGCTCAAAGATTTTTAATCAGTTAATAACAAACACTTAACTGAGCTCAGCTTACACAGGAGCTTAATATAGATTACTTCAATCCCTGTCTACCAATTCCATTTTAGATGCAGGGCTCACAGATCAATATATTACATGATACTTTGACAGAAAGTAAACAGTGATACCCGTTTATTCGTTTATGGCATTGTTACAATTCTTATTTTTTAGTAAGTAATGTGACATGTAACAGTGGCAAAAGCAAGGGTCTAATTTCCATACAAGTTTTATTTTTTATTTTTTTTAAGATATTTTTGGGGCTTTTTAGCCTTTAACCCAGTTGTGCCCAAATGTTTCTCAATGTTTTTATGCATATAATCATGTTAACTGAGTCCCATATGAACATGTTCTAAAGTTATTTCCTCCATTTTGTGCTCTCTGTTCCAGAAAATCTCATTTGAATGTTCAGCAACTATAGTTGCCGGTGGGCACATACCTTGTATCTACCTATCTACCCCTCTAATGGTGAAAAGTGAATTAGACATTAGAATTAGACAACATGTAATTCAGCTGTCTTTATTGAGAAAGACTTTTATTATTTAAAACAAGTGTGAGAACAATTTAATTCATGAATTTTGTCATCAAAAAACTTGGAAACGCCAAAATTCGAATTAAAATCCCCTGATTCGCACAAACTAAAATACACTCGCTATAGCCAGGTTTTGGTTGATAAGAAAAAAATGTTGATTCGCAAAACGGGGGGTGGAAACAGTTATGTTCGAATTAAGTCTGACATAGTGCACTTTCACCCCAACTGCTTCCGGTGTTTCCGGTTCACTCACAAGGCAAAAATGTTGCAGAAAACAACAACACAAGACTTGTGTGGACGGAGGACAAAATAAGAACATTTCTAGCCTTAATAAGGCGGTAATGCATTTACAAGCTGGTTGCCAACCGCCAGAAAACATAGAAGAAGAAGAATGCGAGACTTGTTTTTTTTTCGGTTCTGCGGAAAACTCGTGCGAGTTCGTAGTTTTCACCAAAGTCCGTACATTTAATGGAAACACACAGGATTCGTATTTCTTTTAATGCGCATTTCCCAATGATTCAAATCACTTTTGGATGGAAACATAGCTACTCAGGTTCTTGTCCATCATCAATGATGGGTAGTTGCATGTCACCATCAGACACAAAGCAGTCTCCTTTGAGCAGCCTAGATGGTAGGCGTTTGGGATCACAGGTCACATCATCATCATCAGAAAAATCGCTGTCACAGTCTGTTTCGCGGGCATTATTCTCAGACTCTGGCACAACTGAAATGCTTGTGATTTTTGCAGAGGGATCATCTGCATCAAGGATGTCCAAAACCTCTGCCAAAGTATACCTCTCTAATCCTCCTGGTTTATCTCTGTGGAAAACACGAAAGAGTTTGCTCCCATGGCCACTGGGGGCCACCATTTTGTGAAATTAACGCAATTTGAAATGGATATTTTTTACCAAACAATTCCAATTCTATATCCCTCTTCATGTACAATAGTGTTAAAGATGTTCTCCCTGTATTTGACATCATTCAGTCCTTCTATTCTACCACACAGTACAACACAGTCAGCACTAACATTGGCAGCGCTAATAGCTAGCTAGTTAGTTAGCTAGGTAGTTAGTTAGCTAGGTAGTTAGCTAGCATTAGCTACCAAACACTAGTAATGTTGGTTACCAAATGTTAAAGCTAACACTATCAAAAGCTGTATTGTTACCAAACATTAGCCCTTTTTAATGTTGGTAATGTTAGCTAACATTATTATCTACTGACAAGGTATGTGCCCACAGGCAACAATAGTTGCCGCTTGGACAAATGATTGCATACAGAAAATACTATACATCCAATATTTCTGTTGTTTGGATGATTCTAGAGACTTTCATGATTAAGTAGATATATATATGTCAACAAAAAAAATATTATTATAATATGAAAATCACCTTTACTTGTGGGGGTTTGTGGTCGCCATGCCCTCAGTAAACTGGGTCAGGAACTCAACAACGCCATGTGACAGGAAGTATGTGGAAACTGGAATTTTTTTTTCTTAATATGATTTTCTAAGGTGTCTACTCACATATCATTGATATAAAAAACATGTATAGTATTTAGAAATGTATTTATAGGTGGAAAATGACAAGCATACACTTTGGCAACTATTGTTGCCCGTGGGCTTAAATGGGTTAATGTAAAGGACAGGCAAGTGTGAAGGGGGAGAGAGAGAGGGAGTGACATGCAGCAAAGGGCCACAGGCTGGAGTCAAACCCAGGCCGCTGCGGAAACAGCCTTGTACATGGGGCGCCTGCTCTACCACTAAGCCACCGGCACCCCACCATACAAGTTTTCATACAAATTAAACACACATTATTTCCAAATTTCCAAAGAAATTACCAAAAGAAAATGTGATCTCACAGTCTTGTCATGGTTCCACACTCATCTTATCTGATGTTCAGTCGGCAGCCATTTTTTGGGCTTGGTGACATTTAAAGGGAACTAATGTTTTTTTTTTTTTTCAACCTTGGCCCTATTTTCCGATCTACTTTTGTCTAAATGAGTGATAGGATGTTCAATATTTGACATTTCTCCAGTACGAAGCTAGGGCTGACCTGCAGCCCGTGAGCGCGCTCTATATTAAATAATAGTGCACTCAGACAGCGTCAAACAACAAAATATGTCCACTAAAAGTGTATTTTTTTCACACAGATAGGCTCAGATTGTTCGTATAATTATCCGACAACATAACGGAAAGGAGAAATGAACGTCTGTGTTTACCTTTAGCTGGATTCGGACATGTTCCTCTGCCTGTTGCTGCTCCCTCTCTCTCCTCGTCCGCTCTTCAATTTCATGAGCTCTGCGTCCTTGTACGTCCGTGTACTCTATGTAAACACAGACATTCATTTCTCCTTTCTGTTATGTTGTTGGATAATTATACTAACTTTAGTGGACGTATTTTGACGTTTTATGCTGTCTGAGGCAGGTCAGCCCTAGCTTTGTAATGGAGAAATGTCAAATATTGAACATCCTAGCACCGATTTAGACAAAAGCAGATCGGAAAATAGGGCCCAGGTTGAAAAAACATTAGTTCCCCTTTAAGTCACATGCTATGTTTACAATTCACTTTTTTAATATTTTACACACCTGCTACACCTCAGTCAAGCATAAAACCTTTTCAGTTCCTATCTATCCATCCATGCCTGCTTGGATTGGACTTGGCTCTGACCATCAAGGCATGGACACAGGATCTCTTGGTCTGCAATGGTGTTTGGGTGGGTGGTGCGGGTCAAGTGGCTACCACATGACTGCCACAACCCAAGGTTTACTAGCAGAACATTGCACTGTGACAAGATTACTAGTTAGTATGTTGCACAAAATAGTCAGTTTTTGCCCTTATTCTGAAAAAAAGAACAACTAAGCTGTTTACATGGCAAATAAGAATGAATGTTCCACTAATATTCCTGTTCACATACAGCCCTGCGTATGCCAGTTAATGTGCCCTAACATGCCATTTATCACATCACAATATAGAACAGTGGGGGTGCCGGTGGCTTAGTGGTAGAGCAGGCATCCCATGTACAAGGCTGTTGCCGCAGCGGCCCGGGTTTGACTCCGGCCTGTGGCCCCTTGCTGCATGTCACTCCCTTTCTCTCTCCCCCCTTCACGCTTGTCTGTCCTATACATTAAAGGTTAAAAAGCCCCCCAAAAATATCTTAATATCTTAAAATAAAAAACCAATATAGAACAGTGGAACAGCTGGAACTGCTTATCTCATTTTGCTTCTTTGCATCAAAATAGGATTTTTTCAAAGTTTTCTTACCAGTGGTGGACTTGTTGGACTGTGGTAACACAGCCTCCCTCTTTGATTTCTTCAACCAGCTTCTTGAAAAGGTCAGCAATGCGACATTTGTGTATATCCAAAAACCTGTTGATATCCAAGTTTTTTCCAAGTGTTTCTCCCTCCAACCAGAAATTTTGCCTTCTCTTTTGGACATAATTTCTACACCAGCCTTGCAAACTGTTGGCAAATTGGTTTGTGTACAGCATCTCCATGACAAGGCACAGAGCCTACCTTAAACAGGCAAGAGGCTGTATGACACAAACTGTGGAAAAACCCCCAATTGAGACACATTTTCCAAATGAGCTCTATACATGCCCAAATAATGCTATGTAAACCTAAATAACACTGGCATAACCCAGGTCTTATCAGAAAATGCTTAACTTGGTAAGATGCCTTATTTGGAAAATGCAACATGGCAGTGTCAAAGTTGGAATATTGTCATATTCAGAATAATTGTGGATGAATAGTGTGCATGTAAATGTTCCCAGTGTTATTTACTTCACTTGTCAGTGGTTTAAATGTTGTGGCTGATTGGTGTAAAATATGAATAAAAACAGGTGGATACAAACACGCTCACTGTCACACTGTCATGCTTTACTGGAACTCTTAAACAGAACAGAGCCATCGTAAATGTTATTAGTAACACCTGTGCTTTTCCTACTATGACAAGTCACAATGTCCTATGTGAAAAAGGCCTATTGTATTGAAGGAATAGAAAATATTTATACAAGAATGTCCTTATTCTTTGTAGAGGAACATAAAGAACAAGATAAAGAGCAAGTGGCTCAGCATTGTCTTAGCACAGATGGCACTGTCCAAAGCTTATGCAGTGAATGCTGCTATTTAGCTGCTTTTTTACAACAGCACATTTAACGATACATACATTCAAACAGCCAATGGAAAGCCATGAGTGGAAACAACAGAAGCAGATTTAGAACAAAATAGTTTTAAGTCAGAGGTCAACTCATACTTCTGAGGTTGCAGCTGCTTCTGACAGTTATTGAGGACTATGAGATGAAGGTGAAAAAGACTAAAGCAGGTTAGTCTGAGTTTTATGACACCATTAATATACACAGACAGGGTAAAATAAAAGAAACAGGAGTTCTTTTTAAGTTTGGTTGTGTAAGCCATCACACAGCCACTGCTTGTTGTCACAGCCAACATCAGGGGAAACCCAATGAGTCTCAGACAGATGGAAAACCCTGTCAAAATGAGTCAAACATTCACCTCATATCCAAACACTGAGGGCCTGAATGAGAAAAAAAGATGCTCTATGCTGCTCCCATCAAATTTTGTTGATACTGCAATCAGTATTTCAGCTCCACAATGAAAGCCTTTATTTTTGTTTGTTTGTTTGTTTGTTTATACTGTTTTTAGTGGTGTGGCTCCACAGATGGCAGGTTGGTCTGGCCACCACTCTGATTTGAACAGAACTGTCTTAAAATTTGGTACAGACATTCATAACAGCCAGAGGATGAATCTCTCTGATTTGTGACTGTCAGTCCCTCAACTATTCATCTCACTCCGTCATCAGATCAAAAATTGTATTTGTCCAATATTTTGATTATGAACAAATACCTGCAAAATTACATTCCAATCAGCTGTACTTTGTATTTAGTGCTATGAGCAGATATTTGCATGCTTAGTCACTACACAAAGATGCCAAACATGGTAAACATTATACCTGGTAAATATGCATGCCAGCAATGTCAGCATGTGTATGTAGCATGCATGGCTGAGCACATGGCTGTAGACTTTCAGTCCTGTTATTTACTGATGAGCCCAAATCAAATGTATCTATTTCTGAATCTGAATACTGCTGTGTATATTGCACAATAGTTATCATTACATTTGCTCTGCAATGCAGTTGAGCTTTCAAATAAGTTGGTGGGTGAGCGTCAGCTGTTTTAGGTCTCAGTTGCCATCAAGTGTCCTTTTAAAGTGTCCTTGAGCAAAGCACTAACCACCTGCTTGCTCAGGAATGTGTGTCTGTGGTAGTATTATTGTAGTGAGTTCTATAAAAGTATAGTACAGGTGTTTGGATGGGTTTCTTTATCTGGCAGCACAATGCTGGTGGTTGTTTACCTAAGTGTTTGTGTCAGCACTGAAAGACTGTGTGTGTGTGTGTGTGTGTGTGTGTGTGTGTGTGTGTGTGTTATGGTATGCACTGGACTGCAGCAGGTGTGTTTTAAGCCCACCTTATAGCAATGTTTGTACTATTCAGGGTGTCCAAATTGCTTTGTTTGCTACCTTATATTTGCTTAGTGTGTGTGTATGTGTGTGTGTGTGTGAGTGAGAGACAGAGAGAGAGAGACTCACACACACTCAGAGGTAGAGCGGGTCGTCCACCAATCGAAAGATCAGCGGTTCGATCCCGGGCTCCTCCAGGCTGCATGTCGAAGTACCCTTGAGCAAGATACTGAACCCCAAATTGCTCCTGATGGCTGTTCCATCGGTGTGTGAGTGTGTTAAAACTGAGTAGCAGGTGGCACCTTGTATGGTAGCCTCGGCCACCAGTGTATGAATGTGTGTGTGAATGGGTGAACGTGACTCGTAGTGTAAAAAGCGCTTTGAGTGGTCACTAGATGACTAGAAAGGCGCTATACAAATGCAGGTCCTTTTACCACACACACACACACACACACACACACACACACACACACACACACACACACACACACACACACACACAGACTGGTTTGTTGCACATAGAGTTTATAGCTATTGATAATTTTCAACTCTTGTCTTGTCAAGGGACTATCGTGTTGTTATGCCGCCTGGGCTATATGTATGGTGTGATCATGAAGTAGGGGGACAGAGTTGTCTCAAAACTGTGTCAGTTCAACGCAGAAGTATAAATTCTGCCTTAAATGTCATGCCCGTCATGCTTCTTTTAATTCCACAAAGCTGGCATACTGTCTATAATCACACACTGGAGTGGCATTATGCTACTGTTGTTTAGTTCTATGTAAAAATGCAAAGGAGGCATAAAGGAGAGACTTCATCTCTGTAGCGCCATCTCTGTGTATAAAAGGGCTAGAAAACAGAGAATTAGAGTAGGTAAGAGAGGGGGAACAGAGAAGAGGAAAGGGAAAAGATATTTCTTTGTGGGGTTTTTTAGAAGACTGACTTACATCACCAGCTGTTTGTGTGTGTATTGTTGTTGTTGATTTAAGGCAGCAGAAGCAATAGAAAATCTGTTTGTGCTTATTTGTGTGGTGTTTTCACAGGCTGAAGCTGTTTGTTTATTTTTTCAGGTGGATTTGGTGTGGGGAACACTGTAGGAGGTCAACATTAAGTGCGTGAACTCACACACTTCTTGTGTGAACACAAACACTCCTGGTGAAAAGGAACACAGCAGCCACTTCACTGCCGTTGCTGTCCGTCTTCATCTGACTCTCGTGTCATTTAGCCTCCTCACCTGTCGTCAGGCAGATGGTAAAGGGTTCACAGCAGGGGACGTGATCGTTGGGTGGGGGATGGGCAGGGAGAGTAGAGAGGACAGAGATAAGTAGAACAGGAAAAGCGATGATAATGGTTTTTGATCAAAGGCTGCAAATTTGAATTTCAAGAAAGTGAAATTTTTCAGTTACATGCCTTTCAATACACTAAAATACAGCATGCTTATGAATTTGAGATATGACGTTGCGTAATGGCCAGTGTTTTTTGCAGAATATTATGCCACAGTAAAGTTGACCTTTGACCTTTTGTATATAGAATGTCTTCATGTCATCATTTTATCCTATTAGACATTTGTGTGAAGTTTTTTTATAATTAACATAATAATTCTTGAGTTATGGCAAAAACATGTTTTGTGGGGACATACTGACCTTGACCTTTGACCTTCGACCACCAAATCAATCACCAATCAATTTATTCTTCAGTCCAAGTGAATGTCTGTGTCAAATTTGAAGAAATTCCCCGAAGGTGTTCTCAAGATATCATATTCACGAGAATGAGACGGACAGACGGACGGACGGACAGACGGACAGACGGACAGATGGACTGATGGACGAACAACCCAAAAACATAATGCCTCTGGCCATGACTGTCACCGACAAGAAGGCAACTGGTTTTGTTGTTTGTCAGTGGTCTACAGCTTGACAGCAACTTGCCTTGGTGTCACACCATCCATGATTCCCTTCACCTCAAGATGAAGTCAGCTCATACACATGCCACTTTATAAACATTTATATGATAAGTATGAAACATACAAATGCAACATATTTGTGATTTGAAGAAATGTACACTGCTAACATTTTCTTCTGATGACTGAACTGTCTCATCACATATGCTCACAATGGATTTCAGCTATTACAGTGTAAGACTTGGACAACTTTGATTGTTGACTGAAAAGATTATTTAAAATCCTTGTCTGTCAATAAAAAAGTATCCAATAGCAAAGAAATGCCTTTACTTTTGAAAACTGAGGTTGGAGACCTCTGGGACAATGTGTCCGCCAGGCAAATACTGGACACAGAAAGGCAAAACCACATACCAGGTTTCTCATTACACTGTGGTAAATAAACAAAAGGGTTCATTTCCCACAAAGGCTCTTTAAGGAATGCAAAGGAAGCTGGAGGTTAAATAGTGGACCAAGCAGAAATCCAACAATACAGGAAAAGAGAAAGGGAAAAGACCAAGCTGGAGGTTGTAAATAGCAGCAAATTCATGGTCATAACAAAGATGCTGATTGGCAGGAGGAAGACAGATTGAGAGAAAGCATCTGAAACTCAGTGGTAATTACGTGCTGACGTATTGCGGTAAGCGAGTTGTGTCATTTCCGGTGTTTCTGTGACAGCGTCTCTGTACTGCTCTGGTGAATTCTACTAGCCTGCTTTCTGCTTTCTCACTTCAGTTGCTTTAACGTCTACTCCAAGTCTTAACCCACACTAGTTCTGT
>NC_065512.1:39222854-39225974 GCF_006386435.1 Epinephelus moara
TACTGTTAATTTATTATGCTGATCTGTTCTGTACGACATCTATTGCACGTCTGTCCGTCCTGGAAGAGGGATCCCTCCTCAGTTGCTCTTCCTGAGGTTTCTACCATTTTTTTTTCCCCCGTTAAAGGGTTTTTTTTGGGGGGAGTGTTTCCTTATCCGCTGTGAGGGTCCAAAGGAGAGAGGGATGTTGTATGCTGTAAAGCCATGTGAGGCAAATTGTGATTTGTGATATTGGGCTTTATAAATAAAATTGATTGATTGATTGATTGAAAGCGACCTTGTGAAAAAAACAAAACAAAACATAAATTCTTCCTTCCTTCCTAAGTTAATGATGACACTATCTTCCCACCGTGTCTCTTTTTACCTCCTTCTTCTTCCCCTCCTCCTCCTCTACTTCCTGCGCTCTACTCTCCCCCCTACTGTGAGCTTCTTATGGCACATTAAGGGGTAGACCCTAAAATCACCAGCTCACTGTGTTCTCACACTCTGCCCAAACGAACCTTGTGGTCAAAGGTCAAAGCTAAATGCTGCCGGATTATGTGGGAATCCAGTGGGCAGTTTTGTTGCTGTTTGTGGCCACTGGAAGTCAAACTAGTTTAGGGTGGCAACTACTGAAAGTGCGGCTTTGTAAACAAAACTTAAAAAAGCTTCACAAGATCCAACACACACTCATATTCAGACTTTATTGACACAAGTGCAGCCATTAGCTGGATAAATAATCAAAGAGGCTCAGACAAAGGCTCCATTTTCCTTGTCAAGATGTTTGAATTAGAACATCAATGCTTTTTTGATTACGGTGCACTCTGTGAATCACCTGGAGAGCTCAACAACAGAATAATTGCTTGGTTGAGTTTTTTGTTCATAGGCATCTGAACAAATCCTATTTATAAATGATTTCAATAACTCAGTTTGTGCAGCTTGTTTGCAAAAAGTCAACCAGCAGTATCAAACTGAGGGACATTCTGCTAAGAATCCTCCTTCCTCACCACAGGAAAAACAAGCAGGATGGAAAAAAATAATGCTTGGGCATTCATTGTAAATCTTACAAGCAGTGAGCATTCTTTTCATAAGTGCCCTTCATTGACCCTGCCTGTCGGCGGCAGAGTGCTACATTTCCACCCCCATCTCTCAAGCTCTGTCTCTTATCCCAAAAGCAGCTACAAGTCAACAACTCTGACTGCGTTTTTAAGTGCTTTTTCAAAAAAAAGAAGGGTGTGTATGTGTGTGTCTGTTGAGTTTGCCCCAGTGGCACGCATTCCTTAGCCTCTGTTAGCATTCAGCCCACATAGGTCACGGCCAGCAGGCTTTTGTGTTCGACCAGCCTCGGTGTCACTGCAGTACAGTGTGTGTGTGTGTGTGTGTGTGTGTGTGTGTGTGTGTGTGTGTACAAATGGAAGAGAAAGTCAATGGGAGCTGTGCACACACCAACACACACAAACACTTAGTTGGTGAGAAGCACTCAGGGACAATCAGGGAGCTGCAAAGGCTTTCAAAGAACTTGTTAAAAGAGTCACATGGTCTTACACATTTGCTTAAATGTCAACTAGAAAAGAAATAGACAAGGGAGAGGAAGTTCCAGCTCAAACTTAAATTGTGCAACTCTATGGATGTCCCTTGTCCAAATATCGTTTGGCCTGGGGTTGTTTATCCTGTTTTTAATTTTAACTAAAGAAAATCTCAATGCTACAGCGTACAATGATATTTCAATGTGTGCTTCCAACCTTGTTTAGACAAGGCCCCTTCCCAGTTTAGTGTGGACAAACTTGATTTGACTCCTTATAGCCTTGAATTCAACCCCATCGAAGGAGCATTAGGATGAACTGGGACACTGACTGTAAGCCAGACCTTATCACCCAACATCAGTGTTGGACCTCACTAATGCTCTCGAGGCTGAATTGGAGCAAATCCCTGCAGCCAGGTTCCAACATCTGGTTTAAAGGCTGAAACCAGAAGAATGGAGGCTGTTTTAGCACCACATGCATGTCCACTGTTTTGGGAACTGCCTATTGGTCCGACAGCCCATTGGTCCGACATCCCATTGTTCCGACCATATTAAACCCATTGTTCCGAAGTCCGTTCCGAAATCATCATGATGCCCTGTGGTTAAGGTCTGGTTAGGTTTAGGCACAAAAATCACTTGGTTAGGGTTAGGAAAAGATCATGGTGTGGGTTAAAATGAAAAAGAAAGTGACAAACACATAAGCTGTGAACCTACTTCACCTCAAGCCTTTCCCAACTGACCCAGAGCCAGTCGCGGCGCACCATCAAGGTAGAAATATACCCGCCGGGAGCCGTTCAGCACCGCAGACCGTCGGACTAATGGGATGTCGGACCAATGGGCTGTCGGACCAATGACATGGACCCACTGTTTTAGGGTCATATGTTCAGATATTATATATGGGTGTAATATTTGGATTTCCACCAGTAGTGTAGTGCTAATTGTTTAAGCATCGTACCTATGACAGCCTGATCTCATTCTCAAGGCAAGTAGTTATGTTGGTAAAACCTGACCGTGACTGTTTCACACCATGCACCACATGTTACAGTTTATTCAGCTGTGCATCACTTATAGATGCTAAAGGGTGCCCTGTGCATTTCTATGAAACACCAAGGGGACGACCTGGGAATGAGAACGGGTTGAACGCGCACCTATGTGTGCATGTGCATGGTTATGTTGTGGTTCATTTTGAAGGTTATGTAACCACTGTTCCTACAGTGGCAAGTTTACATACATTTGTCAGTGATACCTATAAAAAGAAAGGATATTTTGTTGCCTTTTCATTTTTACTAGTAAACAGTTAGCTGTAGACTGAGAGAACATAATTTACTTCACTGTGCTGCTCACAGCTACCCGCAACTTTTAAGGTAGAATGTTTGAATGAGGTAGAATGCATATTTACAGTCAGGTCCATAAATATTTGGACAATGATACAGTTGTCATCATTCTGGCTCTGTACACCACCACAATGGGTTTTAAATGAAACAATGAATACCTGCTTAAAGTGCAGACTCTCAGCTTTCATTTAAGGCTTTTTTCAAAAATGTAGTATGAACCGTGTAGGAATTACAACCATTTCTTCACACAGTCCCCCAACTTTAAGGGCTCATAAGTATTTGGAC
>NC_065512.1:39228725-39228855 GCF_006386435.1 Epinephelus moara
AAAAACTGCATTTTGTGTTTACTTGTGTTATCTTTGACTAATGTTTAAATTTGTTTGATGATCTGAAACATTTAAGTGCGGAAAACGTGCAAAAAAGTAAGAAATCAGGAAGGGGGCAAACACTTTTTCA
>NC_065512.1:39228877-39265823 GCF_006386435.1 Epinephelus moara
AAAAACTGCATTTTGTGTTTACTTGTGTTATCTTTGACTAATGTTTAAATTTGTTTGATGATCTGAAACATTTAAGTGCGGAAAACGTGCAAAAAAGTAAGAAATCAGGAAGGGGGCAAACACTTTTTCACACCACTGTATATATATATGTATATATATATATATATATATATATATATACACATATATACATATATACATATATACATATACATATGAAATAAAAACCCTAATAGCAAGGGCATTCATAAACCCTAATAGCAAGGGCATTCATTGTTTTTGCAGAAAGCTAAGGCTTCTGTCTTCCCCACCATCACAGCATATGTTACCTTACCTTATGTGTGGTGCAAACATAGTATTTGCCGTATTACAGCAGAATTTCTTCTGGAATTTCCCCATAATAGCTGCGGGAAATCACTGTTTGCATAATCCTGTATCTATCTATCTATCTATCTATCTATCTACATATATATATATATATATATGCGTGTATATACACATACACATATATTATACATATTAGTGGTGGGATGCGATTGAAAAAAAAATCTAATTAATTAGAGGCTTTGTAATTAATTATCTATTAATCGCATTTTTATCATATTTGTAGCACCTTTTCCAGCCCCTTATCCTGTACCACTGAAAGTGGTCTACAGTCCACTGCAATCCATTTCGCCAGAGAGTCTGTTAATTTGTCAGACATAGACTTACTTTTTTTGACTCCAAACCCCATCATCTGGTCAACTGTGGGCTGGCGACACCGTTTGCCTGTACCAGGATTGTCGTAGCTAACGTTAGCTGTGGTGTCCGTGCTCGCAGCAACATGTTCTGCATTGAGATGATACCGTAGGCTTGAAGTGCAGCGGTAATAAGAAAACTCTTTGTTGCACAATTTGTACACAGCCATGCTCTTATCCAAGCTGCCATCAAGCCAAGCAATGCTGTATCCACTGTTCACCAAACTTTCATGTGCACTGATGTCACTCAGTGCATCCTGTGCATCTTCTTTGCAGCTGGCAAACAAACTTTAGGAGCATTACTGCCCCCCACCGGGCTGGGGTGTGTGCACCAGTATTACCAGTGTGCCAGAGATTAGGGAACTGAGAAAGGTGCCATTAAATGCGTTATTTTTTCTGTAATTAATTAATTGAAATTAACACGTTAAAGTCCCACCCCAAATATATATATATACATATATATATATATATATATATATATATATATATATATATATATATATATATATATATATTTATTTATTTTGGTTTATTATTATTATCATTATTATTTTTACTATTGTTGTTGTTTGTGTTTTTATTTNTATATATATATATATATATATATATATATATATATATGTGTATATATATTTATTTATTTTGGTTTATTATTATTATCATTATTATTTTTACTATTGTTGTTGTTTGTGTTTTTATTTTGTAAAATCTGATTACAAATTTTTGTACTATTTTTATGACATAATTTCAATACTTTTATCGGTTATTACTGTTTATTGACATGCATAAACTTTTAGCTTTGGTTTTAGAGATTTTAAGGATATAAGCATTTGAAGATACTCCAAGAAATTACATAACAAAAAGCAAATATACCAATGTACACAGTGGCAGAGCACTTATGTTGCAGAGTGTTAAGTGATGATTGGATCTTAAACCGCTCAAAAAGATGTATATGAACTTCAACCAAGCTATGCAAACTGTAAACATTTTATTTCTTCACTTAAAGAAAATAGTGCTAAGCATTGTTCCAGTGTGCTCCGGCAGCACTACAGCCCTGAGGTCGAAACAATTTTTTAGGTGATACCATGCTGTTGTAGTGTAATTTGTGAGACACATATCATCCAGCAGTCAACAGGAAAGGCACCAGTAGACTGTTATATGATTTATTAAAAATGGAAAAATCATCTGCAAAACTGAGCAAACAAGTTGCTCGAGGCAAAGTCATACTGCCCTCAACAAAAAAGAAAGAATTGCTGTCATGGGGTAGAGATGAAGACATTATAATATTATAAAGTGCCATTATTTCACATTTTAACTAACTTGTTAATGCTATACTGAGTTTCATCTCTTCAATGATAACTAAAAGTGTTAGCTCTCCATGGGGCATGAAGCTTTAAAATAGTAAGTGTCAAATGTCTACTGGTAGGTGAGGTTAGGTGAGAGTGAGTTGGAAAAACTTAGATAGTATAAACATAGTAGCATCCAATGCTAATGAATAACAAGTTATCTGTTAAATTCCAAATTGGTTTAAAATAGAACCAGTGTCAGAGACTTGATGTTAGTTGGTATGTGTGCCAACACACTCAAGTAATTAAGACTCCGGTCAATTCTACCTAAATATTAATTAATACACTTAACACATAATGTGTGTTAGATCATGTTTTTTGGATAATTTCAGCTGACATTGAGTTCTACTGCACAGTCTTTTACTTTACCGTAGATATAGTAGGGCCACGGTCAAGATTTAAAAAATACCGAGCTCTACTGAGCTGAGGAGAAGGTTTTGGATAGCTTGGCTGACTGGAATAGCCCTTTAGATGCTAGCCTGCTAGCCATCGTACAGGATCAACAGGCTCTTATCCCAAGTCGTCACATAACATCGCTTTGACGGTGGACTTTCATATCTACATTATGCACTAGGTATCTTCCTGCATCTGCTGTTGATGTTTTGGGATGCTGCAACCAACACTGGTCTGCCAACAAAAGCACATTGTTGGGTTTAGGCAGCAAAAGCACATAGTTAGGTTTAGAATAAAACATCATGGTTTGGCTCTACATTCTTATGGGAAGCAAACCAGAGGCTCCCAGGTAAAAGTCCAGAGTTTGTTGGACCCATCCACCACCCCTGCCACCTGCCCCATAGGGACTTTCGTGCTCCTTATATTACATTGTCACAGGCAGCGTTTCAAACTGACACTGCCCAGTGGTGTATCATACTGCTGCGACATGTGCTGTAGAGGGCTGCATTGCAATCTTGTGGGAGCGGGCTGTTTGAACTTTGCTGCGGACAGGAACGGGCGGCTAAAGAAACACTGCGGGATCGGGATGTAGCCTATAGCGACAGGATGGAGTTAACAAATGATGTGGAAAAGAAGCTCAAACAAGGTCTGAAGGCGCACTGAGCCCTCTACTTCCCAGCACTCTCAAAGCTGGCACGTTTCATCTTCAGTATCCCCGCATCCAGTGCGCCTTCAGAGCGGGCATCTTCAGTATCCCCGCATCCAGTGCGCCTTCAGAGCGGGCTTTTAGTGTCTGTGGGCTCATCTTGGAAGAGAGAGACGCACGGGATTGGGGCCGCAGTCGGTCAGCAACATTCTCTTCCTCCACAGCAATATTATGGCCAAGTGATTCATTTGTTAAATTCATTCGTTTCATTCGTTAACTTTGTTTATTTTATGTAATTTATTAGTGTTATTTGAGCCACTCACAGCCTACTCTCGTTGCTATTTGTTAATTACATAAAGAGGCGATGATGATGCCGGTGTTATTGAGCATAGGCTTTATCTTTATCTCATTTATGTTTCTTATTCAGGTCTCTCTTAGAAAAGAGACCTTAACCTCAATCACTGCGTGATTATATAAACGTAGAAAAATAAATAATATACAGAGGAGGAGAATCGAATATGAAACAGCCTTTATTTCATTAAAAACGAAATGAAAACAACGAAATAGGAGCGCTATTCCTGACCACTGCGTCAAAAGACATGCAGGCCAGGGAAACGAAACACACAACCCCATGAATCTCTTTATTAATAGCCTATAAAATGACGTGTTTTCTCCTGCGGGATGGGAGAAGACACAAAATCAATGCATCTCTATTATTGTGCGGGCATAAATTCTCAGAATTTTGCGGGAGCGGGCGAGAGTGGACATACAGTGCACATTGCGGGAGCGGGTGGGAGTGTAACACACACGTTGCGGTTGCGGGCGGTAATGGTCAGAAATTCAGCGGGAGCGGGCAGGAGCGGGATGAAGAAAACAGTCCCATGCAGGGCTCTAATGTGCTGTCCAGCTGACCGACGGCATATCATAACACTGTAAAAGGTTCCGTCTGTCCACATTACAAACTGAAGCTGCACGGCAGCATATCAGACTGCTAAAGTAGCAGTATTTGACAACTTAGGAATGAGAAGGGGCTGACAGGATTGGATGATAAACTGATCAGCCTTTGTGCTGCAACAGTTTCCAATTGGAAATCAGGAACTTTAATGTCTTTCATTTCACCAAAACTTAGCTAACACCTGGAATACAAGACAGCATTCAACCAGGTTACTCTTTTTTACCAGTCTATATCTACATCTACACACTGATCTGATCAGTGATCACAAAGGCAAGAATAAGGAGGAGTCGTGTGCTTTATGGTGAATAAGGGTTTGTGTGATAGTAGGAATACTGAAATATTGTCATGTTTCTGCATGCCCTGTGCCACAAAAGGCCTTCACACTTGGGATCACTGTTATGTGGCTACTGAGGGGAATTGCTGCCTGTGTTTGGAAAGAGTTTGCTGAGGTCAAACTACGTAAACAAACTGCAATGCATACCCCTGGTGACATGAGAGGTCAGGAAATGGTCAGGCCAATTAGAGATCACCCTATAGCCTACACCAAATGACATTGTCTGGGGCACCAGGACACCACTGTTGACATTGCCAATGACATTAATAGGCGTTTTCGGACTGCAGAAACATTTTCGTAGTTCAAAGAACCTATTTGTAAGAGCCCCCCTTTTCGTTGTGCCAGCACTGTGTTGGGATTCACAGGACCACAGATGATTTATCATTTGGTAAAATCATCACTGGACATTTAAAGGCTTTTCCCTCTGCATGCTCTTTGTCTTCAAACAAAGAGAGCTAGGTGACACCCATCTCCACAGGAGGTCCCACCTCACACCTCAGTGAGACACAAGTCTCACAACTTGATTGGACAGTACTGTTACAGTGACATGCCCCTCTGTGATGTCACCAAACTCTAAGCTAAGTCCTGCTCCTTTCAAGCCTCTCTCTTGCTCCAGCTGTTAAACAGCTGACACCTCTTTCCGGCTGGGCATGGAACAGCAGAGGCCCAGACCCTTGCTTCTTACCCCAAACCACTAAAGGGAGGGCAACTGATCATAGACTCTCTTGCACACAAGGCTTGCAACTAGCTTTCCAGCAACAAAGACAACCAAGTGAGTTAGCACCCAGCATCTAACTCTGCTAAACCCTGAGCGACCAGCTTCCTGGAGTTTCACCTTTGGAACAAAGGACACAACAAAGACTGCAGCCTTCACCTTCCCAGCCTTCATCTGCCGGTTAACAAAGCAGTACACCACCAAGTGACTCTTTCTCCCATCCATTCAAGGATCGGTAATGTAACAACTGGGCATAGCTTATCACAGCTTTACAGGCTAAGCAAGACTGTTTAACTTGTTGTATGTGGTTTAATGCTGTCATTGAGTTATTGTTGTGATAGTTTGCAGTTAGGTCATTGATTAGTTGGCTTCGCCAAAGCTAAGTGTTTAGTTTGCTAATACTGTTCACAAACAGATTCTTGCACACAATTAAACAATCCCTGCACTAATCCAGACCGTCTGCAACATACGTCACATTGACATAGACTCATAAACAAACAGGCTTTCAACAGAGCTACACCCAAACAGGCATCTCAAAGTTCCTGCTTCTTTTACTTTGTCTTTGGCCACTTTGGTAGCTCTCTGTTGTCAGCCATTTTGTTTTGTAGGCCAAACGGCTCCTTGATCACCACACCCGTCTTTGTCGCCAAACGGCTCCTTGATCACCACACCCGTCTTTGTCTTTCTTTCTCTTCTTTCTCTCTCACACACACACAACACACATATACACACCAAGCTTGTATATAGTTTGTGTGTTTTGGTTTGCTTTGCTAGTTTGTGATTAAATATAATTCTTTGGAATCATACCTGCTGTCTGTTTAATGTTGCACAAGAGTGAATGAATAGTCAACCTCTGCTGCGTCAAGAACTCCAAAATCCTTCAGGCATTACCGTTAATTTTGGTTGTTGTCATTAATTTAATTATTAATCAAACTCCAAATTAATAGTTTAGCCAATTTTATGAGACTGATATCTTTAACTGGCTGTCATTTTCCCTTTACGGGAATGGTGCCCCACGAGGTGATTTAATGTTAATGAAGTCACATTATTTAACATAATTATTAATTATTACTAATAATTATTAATTATTTCCAATTAAATCCCTACATATTTGGTGTCCCTTGGTGAGACCTAATGTGTTGACCCCAACAACTGTAAGAACTAGGAACGATTGTAGTTGTAATATCCACACAGGTGGGAGGTCTCTAACTGTGTATACGCCTTAACTCACGATGCAAAATGTCTTTTACCATGACATTAACTGTAACCTATTAGAACCATTGTGAAATACATAAACATTAATCTCTGTGTAATGGGTAACGTGAGTGATTAAGAACACATTTAAACACAGCTTTCTTACGCTTATGGCCTTTAACACATGGCATGCTGATCATGACAGTGTTGTTTGTTGGCCTTAAACTAATTAGGCAAAATCGGCTTTATAAAATTGGCTTTCTATTTTAGTCGAATGAACTCAAAACTCAAAAACTGTTGACCTAACATTAAAAAAAAAGTCTGTATGTCAGACTCACAAGGGATAACTATGTGTGTCAAGTGGACAAAGTGTTTATGTCATTTTGACAATCCAGGGCATTTGTGTAGACTTCACATTAAAAATTTGTGTCTTGGATTGATTGGAGTTTACAGTGTAGAAGTTCCTTGTTCAAATCTCTGTGGCAACGAAGTACCTTAGATTACTCAGGTAAAGTTACAAGAAATTAAGTCATTCATTTTACTGCAGAATCCTAACATTAAAATAACAACAGAGGCAGTGTAAAAAAAAGGTGTTGTAGTTGACTATCTGAGTATAAAGTCACGTGTAATATAGCATTTAAGAAGAATTGGACTGTGTTTCAGAGCTTCCCACATCTCAGACAGTGTGTTGTCAGACAAATCAGATTTTGTCCCCAGAATAAGTCTCTGCAACAAAGTGATCCAGACATTTCATCACCTCATAATGGCTATGTATTTATTTTTGGCAAGTGTTCATAAGGTGTGTCTCAGGCTAACAATATTCAATTAAAAAGACGTGGTTGAAGTGCTGATCGTGATTCCTCAGGTCTGAATCACCCTCTCATGGCCTACAGTCATTCTAAAAATAAAGACATGAATGCCAGCCAAGTTATTAGCATTCTATCCTTAACGGTAGGCTGTCTTAAGTAGCTCTTTTGTAACAGATGTGTTGTATCATGGTTTCCTTAGCAAGAAGAGGTGTCTAAGTTGAAACTCCTTGAGCTACTCTCAATGTGAATTCTTTAGACATTTCAAGAAAAATAAGTGTCAAAGGTGAAATGTATTTAAAGAAATAAAAGAGAGGCTAAGTATTTTCTTTCCAATACAGCGTACAAACAGGCAGAAGGTTAGCAAGGGCTAACTCCAAGGCTCTCCTCAATTAAATCAGTACTTAAGAGCAGTTATGTGGGTTTGTATGTTCTGTATTATGTTCTTATATCTCCTGTGACCTTTGTATGGAAGCTGTACCCTTCCTTGAAGTTCCACTGTGTGCTTTAGATAGATGCCGTACATGCTGGCTATGAATAAGACGATGTTGAACTCTGTGGGTGATGCCAACAGAGGCTTTCTCTTCCATCTCTTTCAGACTCCCTCATTTAACTGTTTTCCTGCTCCATCAACAGCCACTTTAGACATTTTTTTGCATCTCTGACTCATTTTCCGTCTCTGTCCATACATCAGCCGTTAAACACACTAAATCGCTGCACACCACATTTCCTCTGCAGCCATAATGAGCTTGGCTTTGCGGGAGATGTGACATTGTCCCTCCTGACAGACACATTGCCTCGCGCCATTACACAAATACACACACACACACACACACACACACACACATTTAAATGCAACCAACAATTGCTAAGAGATGGATACATCCATTTCTGATCCCATTACTCCCATGTGTGATAAATGCTTTTCCTTACTCTCTTATTCTGCCTCCGTTACAGATTTCCCCCTCTTTCATTTCCAAATCATTTGTTTCCAAAGGCACAGAATGGCTTCTGTTTCTGCCGCGTCTGTGGATAATTGGATTCAAAAATGACATCTCGCTTTCAGGAGTGAAAGACTTAGGGCAATTTGTTCAGTCTTTGCAGAGGGTGACATCGTGGATGTGCTTAGGACAGATGAGGAAACTGGAAACAGGGCTTGAAAACACAGCCGAAAGAGGAACCCCCCGTATAAACTAATGAGAAGAGCCATTTGTATATCACAGAAAGTGTCACAGAAGAAAGTTCACAAGGGAAACAAGGCACAGTCTAAGGATGTACATGTGGGAATAGGGGCTGAGCAGTTTTTCAGTCTGTGCTGACTTTGTGGCAGGGGAGTCTTTGAAAATAAAGACACATGTTTTAGTCTTTGCTGTGTGTCAAGCCTAGATGTATACACATACAGAGAACACACAATACAACACATTTGACATAGCATAAAAGTGATGAGGGTTCCCACGGTCATGGAAAACCTGGAAACGTCATGGAATGATCCAATCTCATTTTCCAAGCCTGGAAAAGTGAAAAGTGGAAATAACAGAAATCATTCAGAGTTTTGGAGAAATATGTGGAATTTTGTTGTGCCAAATAAATACATTCTTACAGTAATCTAATGTGGATAACCTTCCACATCCAATTCAAAGGCTTACAATGCATGTGGTCACATTTTTATGTTGCTGCATTGTTTTTCAGACTTGCATCCAGAAAGAAGTTTAAATCAAATGCATTACACTAATGGTATAATGGTATAATCATTTCTGTTTTCCCCTCATGCTTAAAAGCCAGTGCCAATCTGATATACTGTAAGTGCTTGTATGACTGTGCCCATAGTTTGAAGTATTTGAAATGAATATAACACAACCGACTGTTAGAGACTGGAAAAGGTTGCTCATTAATTTTCATAAACTAATTAAAATTTTGAGTTAAGTATACTATACAGTTCGGTTCATGTTATACGTTTTGAATGGTCTCAAAAAATTTTTATCGGTCCCCTGAAAGTAATGCAAAAGTTTTGAAATTCTGTCCATGAAATGTGTGGGGAACCCTGATTGATACCAACGAAAACCCCACCTGCATACAGTAGCAAATCCTCATAGCTTAGCAACCTTAGCTTAACAACCTTGTTCTCGTATGTTAGGCTATATTACATTGTTGTTTGACTGTATTGTGTTGCTGATTGATTGTGGCTGCATGGGCACTGTCCAGTGAAAAACCTTTTTGTCACTGCCTTGTGGTCACTTGTACAGTATTAGGCTCATGGCTATTTTGTTGAATATTCTTTGAATGAATTTGATTAAAAACTACATATATATATTGAATATGCTGTGTGCCATATCTGCTATCATTTTTTTCAAAAAAGAGAACGTCCTTAGAAATTAACTTTGAAGTCATGAGAATTGACTACTTCCTCACCACTCCAAGTACTGGTGAAGCTTCCCCTTAGCAGAGGGAGAGTAAAAATCCTGGTGCTGACATGTTGATTTAGAACAGTCTCAATAGCAGTGTCTGTCTCAGCCTGTTCTCATTCCAAAGTCATCAGATGATATCTGCATCAGATACCGATGCCAAAGGCCTCCTTTAGCTGCAGTATGAGATGCCGCTGGATGGCATCAGTTAGAAATGTGGCCAGATGGAACCTCTTGCGGTAGCATTATCTGCCGCCAGTCAGCCGGATGGCACCTGTTGCAGCAGTAGTGTCAGTTTGAAACCCTGCCGGTGATGCCACAATGTAAGGAGCTGGAAAGTCCCTATAGGGTGTGTGGGAGTGGTCATGGGTGGCTCCAACAAACCCCAGACTTTCACCGAAGAGTCTGGTGTTTGCTTCTTGTATAAATGTAGACCAAACCATGATGTTTTTCCTAAATCTAACCACTGTCTTTCATTGCCTAAATCTTACCACATGTCTTACCACATGCTTTTATTGACATCCCAGCATTGATTGCAGCATCCTGGAACGTAAACAGCAGACGCAAGAGGATACCAAGTGTGTAATATGTAGACATAAAGTTACACTGACAACACAGTGATATGTGACGACTTGGGATGAGAATGAATAGGTTTTTTCTATCGTGGTTGCTATTGTTTTTATTACTCATTGGTTGGCTAATCGTTAGTCCTATTGACTGCACTCATAGGATCATTTTTTTTTCCAACTGAAAATTTGCTCTTTCTGGCCACGAGGCCAGAAGAATCAGTCAGCTTGGGGAAGTGGGCAGATTCAAAGGTCTAGACTAGGGATGGGAATTGATAGAATTTTATCGATATCAATGCCATTATCGATTCTGCTTATCGATCCGATTCTTTATCGATTCCCTTATCGATTCCTCCTGTGAATTAATGATATCACCTCCTGTTGTTTGTAACCCAATACATCTGCTTTCAGAACGTTTTATTATGAACCTTGAAGCCATGGTCTAGTTTAGAAAGATGATGAGAAAGATTTGAAAAAAAGCATCCTTCCCCCGCCCTCCCTCTGTGCTCCATGACCCTCCCTTCTGAGCTCGTGTCCCTCTCCCCTCGGAGCCTCCTAACGACACACCTCCTGCCACATAGAAATGTTTCTACACCGTCTAACTGTTAACCACACAAAAAACTAATGGCAGCTTTCACAGTCATAAGCCAGCATTGGCATACAGTTATCTGTGTCACAACAGCCACAATGAGTTGTCATTAATGTTACTCCTAGCTGGTGATATAGAGATAAATCCCGGCTCACAGCCTGAGTGTATCAACTCCATGCAGCTAGCCCAGCATATTATAACAACAAATACCGTGGAAATCAACTCAACTGCCCTCATCTTACCATCTTTGGTGTTCCCATGAAATCCGACTACAGGAGCAGGGATGCGCCAAAGCTCCACAGTGGGCTAGCAGCTCCAGGGAGGCTAACAACAACGGCGCCCCGCCTGCCATCCACCTGGAGCAGGGATGCGCCGAAGCTCCAAACTGGGCTAGCAGCTCCAGGGAGGCTAACAACAACAGCGCCCCGCCCGCTGTCCACCTGGAGCGGGGATGCGCCGAAGCTCCACAGTGAGCTAGCAGCTCCAGGGAGGCTAACAACAGCGTGAAGTGAAGTTACGGCTTTGACCGCTTCTGTCTCTCCGCCATTACATCTTCTTTGTTGTTGAACGGGCTGCTGACTGACGAGCATAGATTCGGCGTAATGAAAAGAATCGATAAGAGAATCGTTAAGCATAAAGGCTAATGATGTCGATGAATTGGACCAGTTGGAACCGGTTCTTAACAGGAATCCCTAGTCTAGACCCAGGCAAGCATACACCTGAACCATCACCACTGTCTTGTTGTCTCTACAGGCTGTCTAAGGTTGTAAATCTTAGTAAACTAACTATTATAATGCAATCAGAATTACTGCTAAAAAATGATGCAAGCTAGCATTAGAATAGTAATAGTAATGTTAGCCATTACCATGTCTGGCATTACATAATGTGACAATTTCACTCTCACTGGCAAATACCAGGTTTCCCCTTAAATTACATCCAAGTAATGTATGGTTAAATAATGCCTCTTTTATGCTGAACACGTTGGTCAGAGTTTACTGCAGCTAGCTGTACCATTAACTGTCACCTTTGCTGGATTTCATCAGACTACTAAAATAATATACGGTACATGCATGTTTATACTTATATGGCTAAAGGGATACAAATGAATGATTGTCTATTAAGAACATAAAAAAATTTCAAGGTAGTTTGACTTCAAGTCCTTAGAGAAACAGAATAATGCAAAAAAATTTAAAGTATCCTTTGAGTTAAAGAAAAGCTATTCTGCACAGCTGCTTAAAATGCCTTTGCCAGCAAAGCAAAGTCATTTTATGGAGGTAATTACAATTATGTGTTTATATAGGGATGACGGAATACACCTCAGGCCAATGCCGCAAGGCCTATACTGCAAGTAATGGTGAGTCATGGGCAGGGCAAGGCCCCAAATTCAGTCACCTTTTTTCACCTCCTGGCTGTTACTATGTCAGATGAGCTCTATTGTAAGGCCATGTTGGTATTTTCGAACACCACATGCAAGTCACAGCAAGTTATCTTGTCCACAAACACATACTGTACATTAAAAGATTAGCTAAAGCAACCAAAACTTTTTTTGTACGAGGCAGTAAATATGTTTAATTCTGCTGTAAATTTGAACATTTTAAATGGGGGTCTATGGAAATTGACTGATTTCTGGAACCAGCCTCAAGTGGCTGTTCAGAGATCTGCAAATTTTTCAGCCTTGGAGGTTGCCACTTGGATAAAAGCAAAGTTAACACTGAAGATATAACCATAGCATATACAGGACTAGACTAACTTTAACAGATTTTTTTTTCACAGCCAACACCAGTTTTCGATCAGTAAGAGCTTGTTGTAAAAACCTGAACATCAGCTTATAGATCCAATATTGCCAATGACTAAACAGGGAGCTACTGCATACAAAATTGTATCATCAGCATAAAACTAATATTGTACAGTAGTGTCCCTGAAATCTACCTCTGAGGCACGCCTTCATTCTTAAAATCAGCTTAGCATCTGTTATCTGTTTAATTTGTTTATTTTCCATTTGTATTAGGTATTTCTTTTGTTATGCCAGTGTTATGTTTTCAATTTGTAACTTAATATTTGTTATGTATTTTGTTTTGTGTCAACATGATGGCACTAGAGTTTTCCTTTAAATATGTCGGAATAATTCCATAAGGGGTGGGCCATGCTGAAATGGCCAGACACAAAAATAAACCATTCATTCATTCTTTCATTCATTCATTCATTTCTTCATCATCTTTCACAGGGACCTTTACACCTGGTAAACAGTTTAGGTATCCATGGTGACATTATAGTGACAACATATGGGTTACTGTATTTGTCCTCATATATACTGTATGTATGTGTTTCACGGGAGTTTAGTTTGTTTGGTGCATGTATAAGTCCATTGTAGTATTTCCTTTGTCCACTGTAATGTTGCCCTGCGACTTGTTTTAGGACTCTTGTGAGTCTGTTCACCTCATTTTTTCTTATGAAAGAACAAACCAGTGAGTACATGCCATGATAGGAGCCATGTCCCCCAAGGCTTCTGACAAACACACATTCTTTGTACGTTCACATGAGGACTGTGTTGTGTGACAAAGCAAGACAGGTGAGGAGAGAAGAAGGAAGAGGGCATTGACAGATGTGTGTTCCTACTCCCGGCTGTGTTTGTGTGTTTGTGTGTTTGTGTGTGTGTGTGTGTGTGTGTGTGTGTGTGTGTGTGTGTGTGTGTGTGTGTTTCTGCGTGTGTGTGTGTGTGTGTGTGTGTGTGAGAGAGAGAAGAGAGAAGAGAGAGAGAGACGCCTTGTGATCAGAAGTCTTTGAAGAAGAAAGGCTCTTTTTAATGTATTAGTCTCTGCTGCCTCACGTCATTCTTACAGACACACTTCCAGCCCCGGAGCCATTCCTGTGATATCACAGCAATCTAGCTCACCTGCTTGTCCTTGCTCTGCTCTCCCTGGAAACACTCTTTATGTGTCCTAGTTAAGCTGTGTTTCACTCCTGCTCGGCTCCATAAACTGACACGCCACTACAAACTGATAAAAAGCTGTCCCTGTTAAAGTGCCCCCCAGGTGCTCCAGCTGAAAGCTTTATTCACTATATCTTCTTTCACAATGAAAATGTTAACAATTGAGTTTGTGTGTAAATGTGTGTGATTTATGAAAAGTGGAGCTCTGTTTGAGGCGAGCCGGTGAGTATTAGCATCAGTGCAGGTGGTGTTGATGGATGTGCTTCGTCAGATTGTTGCTGTCAGGGAGGGGGCTTACTGTCACTCGCTGACAGCTAGTTTAGAGTTCATGGTGCAACTTCATCATCACTGCCCAGGATCAATATGGTTTCCTCACTGAAAGCAATACAGCCTGTACAACAGACCATGTTTCACAACATTAGCAGGTTCTCTGTTTTAAAGTTGATAATTTCACACTGGCAATTGTTTGAATGACTGTGTGCAATGTGAAAGGTGCATGTGGAAACCTATGAAAAGTTATGGCTTGGTCAGCAGTCCCCCTAAGCCCCGCAAAGCATTTTAGCCTTTTAGCTTATTCTTCTGATTTCTCGTCTGACAAACTGCACTCATCAGTCTCATTTCCAGCAATAGCCGGCGACTGTTTTCAGCAATAAAACTCTCATAAACTCACTGCACACTACCTGCTGTAGAGGCAAAAATCGGTGCCTGGAATTGGGCCTGTAGGCTCCCGACCTTGTCCTCCACGTAGCTTCTCAGTTGTCCTCTGATGTCGATCTGGTGCCTTGGATTCAACTAAGTAATATTCAAAGAAACACTGGAGACAGGCAGAGTCCGATGCAATCGAAGTTTAATGTGTTCACAAGCTTCAACACATACAACTCATCGAGTCAAGCCCCGGAGCCGGACTGAATATCTACTTTCTGTGCGTCTGCTTTTATGCTGGTGGAGACTGGAGAGAGTCTCCACCTTCTTCTGCTAATCCATCCCACTTCAATGCAAAGCTATTAGTGGCAACCTTTTTCTTTTTGTCCAATCGTGAACAGGCCCGATTCTAATGGTGTATCACTTTAATTTTGAGTTTGGAAGTTCCCAAATTTTCCACCCTTAGCTTCGGATTTGCCTTCACTTTATTTTTAAAAAACATGTGAATCTTAGGGACTTTCTTTATGCAGTCCCTTGTGCTCTTATACAATATAGACCTTTAAATGTGTGTCAGGTAATACAAACATTTGAATGTGTGTGTGTGTTATCATTATACAGAACATGGTATATTATATGTGTACTCTTTGGTATAGATACAATATCAACTCATAACTCTGTATTGTGAATACTTTGACATGTATAACAGTGCTTTAGCACATATAGATGCATCTCAATCAGTTTTATCAACCTTTACATTGTTTCTTAATCAACTTATGCAGTATAATACTTTTACTTGATTAGGGATTAACTCTTTACACTACACTGCCCAGTGCCAAACAGCAGACAAAGTTAGCAACTAGCTGGTAAACAAAGTGGAGAATTTAGCAGCTAAAGAGCCAGGTATTTCCCTGAGGAAACAAAAACAGAGCTAAAAGATAGTCAGTGTTGCATTTATACTCATCAGGTGGCCAGAAATATGTCAGTCAATATATGCCCGGTGGTTTATTGGGTAGAGCTGTTGTTCCATTTACCAACTCACTCTCTTTGCTGCAATGTCCACGGGTTTTATTCCAGCCTACAGCCCTTTGCTGCATGTCATCCCCTCTCTCTTTCTCCCCCTTTCATGCATAGACTGTCCTATCCAATAATTTTTTTTTCTTTTTACAAACAAAATAAACATACCAGTGTTGCAGTACGGTGTTTATCAGTGAACTTCTACAAACAGAATACATATTTTATTAGTTTAATACACCTTATGAAAATAATACATGTAACCACCATGATGTTACACACTGGTTTGTGGACTCCTGTTTCAGAGCCTCAGGTTAGGTATTTTGGGTGTCACCATCTTGGATTTTTGTGGCCAGAAGTGACCATGTTTGGACAAGAGTGTTAAAGCTGTGGGGCAGAGAGAGGTGGATCTGACTTTTAAGCCCCTTTTACACAGAGATCGCACTACAGAACCATTACAAAGTTCCTTCTTCATGCCGCCTTTGCATTTTTACACAGACATTTCTGACCGCTGTTCTTCATCTTTGAGTTAGCTACTAACTGCTATCAGCTACTGTTTAATCCCCCACAGTGGGTCGTACGCATAAAACAACATCAAAATGTCACACCTGTGCCGTCCATGATCCCTGCCCGCTGGCTGTCCTGCATATACAGACATTGTTTCAGCGCTGTAACTACCTCCAATGCCAGCTTAAAGGAAATGGCCACTTTAGAATGAAAATGCAGACAGTACTTACTAGGGATGTCCCGATCCAGCTTTTTCACTTCTGATCCGATACCGATATTACAGCCTTGAGTTTTGGCCGATACCAATACGATACCGATCCGATACAAGCGCGTATTATACATATTCACTTATTTTGTTGTCAGTCATGTTAGAAAAGGTTTGATCAAGTAGTTGTTAGAGTTATTACTCTAACAAGAACAAGAACAATTACTTAATCGGGTTAGTTAGAATGATCCACAACAGTTGGTATGAGAAACTGACCCGTTTATTGTTAACAGGGTTAACAATAACAGGCTTAACAGTTAAATAAACAAACTTTAAACTTGAACATTAACATTAAATAAAAAATATAGCTGGTTTGCTTTGGCTGCTTTGGCCCCTTAATAAATAGAAAATAAATCAACACAAGAAATCTTTAAAATGTCTAACACTGAAAATAAAATAGCAGCAAGACTCCACACACTTGTGCTTTGGCCCCCTCATAAATAAAAAATAGATTAACACCACAAAACATTGTTGACATTTAACGAACAATGCAGCCTTTCCTTTTCAGTTATTTTTGTAGTGTCAGTGCCAGCCTGGTGCACAGGCACACAATATTGTACAACTGTTTAAACAAGCAATAGTCCATCCATGACTCCAATTTGACTAATTGTGCCCAAAACAATGCCATCAGTGCTCTTTACTTAAACAGTAAGAGTGTAAACCAAATAAAAATATCACTCTCAAAAAACCAGAGCAGAAAACAAATAGTCAGTTAACTAAATTGACCACTACTCCTCCTACCCTTCGTGTGTGTCTGCCGTCTGCATGCTGGCCTGGTGGATTGATAGTAAGTGCTGGAGTGGATCACTGGAATGGACTGCTTGAATCGTTGCGCGCTGGGCTGGCCGGAAAACCTGGATCCGACTCCGTGAAAAACTGGATTGAGTTCTTGGATCGGCATTTTTCCATGCAGTCCGATCCGATGCCGATGCACGTTTTTTGCTTATATCGGCGGATGATATCCCTAGTACTTACTGACCCTCATGCCAACAAGAAGTCCAGTGTAGTTTTTTAATCCACAAAACTCGTTTGGGGTATCGGAGGATAACAGCTAGCCGGAGTAACAGCTACACTTGAAGTGCCTGGAACCCACATTTTAAAAATGTGATAAAACGTCAGAACGGCTCGACATAATTTACTCCACTTTTATAGCATAATTTCTCACCATGGTCAATTAGCCTGCCCTGCAGGCTTGCTGTGTTTACATGGCAACTCGCGCGAGAGAACTGGAATAAAAAACTACACTGGACTTCTTGTTGGCATGAGGGTCAGTAAGTACTGTCTGTATTTTCATTCTAAAGTGGCCATTTCCTTTAAAAGCAAGACAACTCTGCCCCCTATTCCATGATTGTACCTTTAGCTGCAAGGCGGCAGAATGGTGTAAAATTTCCATCTTGAAGAGGTCGTGTAAAAGGGGCAGTAGACTGTGGTGACACCTTACAGACAGTCCGTCACTCAAAGTGGTCTCCGCCTTGGTTATGCATAACTTTAAGCCTTAATAATATGTAAACGGTGAATCATATAAAAAATTCCCCCCCTGTACAGTTGTCATGACTGTTGAAATTAGCTAAAAGTCGTCTTTTTTTTTTTGCCTTTAATGGAAAGGACAGCTAAGTGTGTGGAGGGGGAGAGAGAGAGGGAATGACACGCAGCAAAGATTCGCAAGCCGGAAACGAACCCCGGCCGCTGCTGTAAAGTTGGGCATTTTAACATGAGTGTCTATAGGAATTTACTCGCTTCTGAAGCCGGTGGCCATTAACACTTTACCCGCCAGAGTATTATTTTTAAGTTTCCAGCCACCGCCAGCATTTTTGATCATGTACCCTCTGAAAGTCTGCTTGATGATGTGATTGCAGTACTACAGAGACAAATCCGCTGATATACACCACAGCAACAGTGATCCTTGAGATCCTGGAGATGCTTGGCTACAATGGAGGCTGGGGGTGAGAGGAGAAGGAGAAGGAGGCTGAAGGCCAAGATCAAGGCAACAAGGTTAGTCAACTCTCAGAGCTACAGAAAAGTGTGGGGTAGAAAGTGATACATAGGAAGTACAACAAACTGTCTTTACCTGATGTATTAGAGACTGCCAACATAGGGAGACGTCTGGCTACCCGCCTAAAGAGAAGCAGAAGCCAGGAGAATAAATAGGATGTTCTTCACCGAACCATCCAAAGTGTAGTCTCAGTGGCAAGGTAACAACATGAGAATAGATCCACCCATGGCTGAAACTGAACAACACTGGAAGAGCATATGGGAGAAGGAGGCATCACATAATGCCGATAGCAAGTGGCTAGTGGATCTAAGAGCAGACCACAGCAATCTCCCAGAACAAGAGCCAGTTACCATTTCAAAGGCAGACATCCAAGAAATAATATCAGGTATGAAGAGCTGGACAGCACTGGGCCCGGACATGATCCACACCTATTGGCTAAAGAAACTAACTGCACTCCATGAATGCCTGGCAGCACAAATGAACCAACTGCTGATGGATGTGACCCATTCAGAGTGGATGACCTAGGGATGGACAGTCTTGATCATGAAGGATCCCCAGAATGGCACGGTCCCATCCAACTACCAGCCAATAACCTGCTTCTGTACAACATGGAAGCTCCTGTCAGTCATCATAGCAGTTAAGATGAATAGGCACATCGCCCAATACATGATCAAGGCCCAGAAAGGAATTGACTACAAGAAAGCCAATGACTCAATGCCACACACGGATACTGGAATGCTTGGAAATGTACAACATTAACAGGATCCTAAGAGCCTTCATCAAGAACTGAATGGAGCTGTGGAAAATGACTCTGGAGGCCAACTCAAAGCCAATTGTACAAGTTACCATCAAGTGCAGCATACACTTCTTGAGAGTCCCAAGAAGGAATAGACTTGAGGAGAGGCTACTAACATCATTCTACCACTCCACCATAGAGAGGGTGCTGACAGACTCCCTCACGGTGTGTTACGCTGCAGCAGACAAAAAAAGCTACAGAGGGTGATTAAGACAGCAGAAAGAATCATCGGCTGTCCCCTGCCCTCGCTGAATGATTTCGCCAGCTCTCGTTGCCTCTCCAGAACAAAAAAGATCCTCCAGGACCACCTCTATCCCGCACACCACCTGCTCAGCCTGATGTCCTCCGGGAAGCGGTACAGGAGCATAAAGGGCAGGACAAACAGACTGAAAATCAGTTTCTTTCCATGGCTTGTCAGGATACTCAATACCCACATGATCTGAACTCTGACCTGTCAGTACGGTGCAATACTGACCCGTTCATAAGTTAATATAACAAGTGCAATATCTCACTCCCTTTATTATTTATTCTAGGGATGTCCCGATCCGATATTCGGATCGGTATCGGCTGCCAATATTAGCAAAAAGAACTCCGATCCAGGTTTTCCGGCCAGCCCAGCGCTCCTTGATTCAAGCAGTCCATTCCAGTGATCCACTCCAGCACTTACTATCAATCCACCAGGCCAGCATGCAGACACACAGGGAGGGTAGGAAGAGTAGCGGTCATTTAGTTAACTGACTATTTGTTTTCTGCTCTGGTTTTTTGAGAGTGATATTGTTATTTGGTTTACACTTTTAGGGTCTCATTCATGAAAAGTGAGTAAATCTGTAAGTAGATTTGCACATAAAAGCCTACTCTACTAAAAACCTGCTCCGGATTCAGGAACATGGCGGGAAACTCAGATTTGATCGTAAACACGTGTGTATGATCATGAATGACAGTCCATCGTAAAGTGACAGCGCGCTCCCGGTAATCAGCAATTAGCATAAATCCCCGCCCATGAATAGCCAATTACCACCATATAAGGAGGTGTAGGTGCATCCAGTCGACCTGTCAGTCATGGCGCAAAGAAAGAAAGACAGAGAAAGAAAAAATAATTTTTCCAAAGCGGAGATCGAAATAATTTTGGGTGAAGTGGACTTTTTTCTTTATTTTCTTCAGTTAGTAGTGGTGTGACAGGGACAGACAAAGCGAAGGCCTGAAGGGAGGTAACAGATGTTGTTAATGTTGTCTCCGTGGCACAAAGAAC
Source organism: Epinephelus moara (assembly GCF_006386435.1). Lineage (NCBI taxonomy): Eukaryota > Metazoa > Chordata > Actinopteri > Perciformes > Serranidae > Epinephelus > Epinephelus moara. Next base: position 39,248,953 of record NC_065512.1, read on the forward strand.
CATGTCAGAGGTGAAGGGTAAATGGTTTGATATGAAACTGGAGGCAAAGAAACACATAAGCACACACAAAAAATACAGCGGTCACAGGAGGAGGAGGTTCACAGTCACAACTATCTGCTGGGGAGACCTCTCTGTCAGGAATTATTCCTGACGGAGACAGCGACATGCCTCCACTGGAGTCAACATCAAACCCAGACTGTAAGGTGTTGTATCATAATACATTCTGAAAATCATCATTGATAGCGTAGTGGTCACCAAACAAACAGAAGATTCATTTGTGGGGTTTTGAATGAAGTGGGAATGGGAAACCAGAGATGTTTTGTGCGCAATGGATAAACTCTAAATCAGTGATGGCTGTCGGAATGTAGAGCTATTTAACATTTATTTTAACAAATGATACGAATAACATATAGCCTACAGCAGTTTGTATGCATTGTCTTCAAATTATTTGAATCTTAATAGCCTAAAGCTCTGTTTAATACAACGTAAATTAAATATTTTTCAAATCAGATTTATTCATTCGAATGATCAAAAAGCCACAAAAAAAAAAACACGTGTTGTCTCAAATAATTCTCTCAGCTGCTCCTGCTGCTCCTGCTGCTCCCAGGCACCGAGGCCGAAGAGGCTGTGATCCGGCTGTCCTTACGGATATTTTTATTATCATCATTCAACATGTAGAAAGAACGTGTAATCTATTGAGTCGATTCACATATAATAGATAATTCACAATCATGAATCTAATCTGGATCTTAAACCTGCTAATAGCCAACTAATTTAACTAAATGTGTTATATTTTTAAAATTTTGTCCTGTTTAGATTAAGTGTTTCAAAGGCATCTGTGTATTGTGTACATAACTAAAATTGTAATTTCCAATAGTGAAAAACAATATTTATGTGCTTTACTAAATTTACACAAGCACTACGAGTGGTCAGGAGCAGGAGTAGATTTTGTTAGTAGCTACGAAAAGATTGGAGCTACTAAAATATTGATGAATGCGAACATGCGCGTAAATTTCCGTCTGCAAACAATTTACACACAAATTCCTTCTGCTCACGTTTCATGAATGAGACCCTTACTGTTTAAGTAAAGAGCACTGATGGCATTGTTTTGGGCACAATTAGTGAAATTGGAGTCATGGATGGACTATTGCTTGTTTAAACAGTTGTTGTTATATATTGTGTGTGGTTTTTTGTCCCCTCTGTTGGTCCCAGGAAACAGCAGTACCAGGCTGGCACTGACACTACTAAAGTAACTGAAAAGGAAAGGCTGCATTGTTTGTTAAATGTCAACAATGTCTTGTGGTGTTAATCTATTTTTTATTTATTAGGGGGGGCAAAGCACAAGTGTGTGGAGTCTTGCTGCTATTTTAATTTCAATGTTAAGACATTTTAAAGATTTCTTGTATTGATTTATTTTCTATTTATTAAGGGGCCAAAGCAGCCAAAGCAAACCAGCTATATTTTTTATTTAATGTTAATGTTCAAGTTTAAAATTTGTTTATTTAACCCTGTTAACAATAAACAGGTCAGTTTCTCATACCAACTGTTGTGGATCATTCTAACTAACCCGATTAAGTAGTTGTTCTTGTTAGAGTAATATCACTTGATCAAACCTTTTCTAACATGACTGACAACAAAATAAGTGAATATGTATAATACGCGCTTGGATCGGATCGGTATCGGCCAAAACTCCAGGCTGTAATATCGGTATCGGATCGGAAGTGAAAAAGCTGGATCGGGACATCCCTAATTTATTCCAGACAATCTAATTTATTTTTTATACTCTCTGACTGACTGATGTGTGTGTGCGCGCTATCCTTCTGAAGTGCAGCAACTATCAGTCACCTCTTCTACATGGATGACATCAAGCTGTAGGCCAGGAGTGAGCAAGACATCGACTCACTGATCCACCTCACCAGGATCTACAGCAATGACATCGGAATGTCATTTGGACTAGTGTGGTCAGATCATGTTCAAGAGAGAGAGAGATTCCATGAGGGATCATGTCAGAACCAAGAGGGTTGAACTAACAGAGAGCAGCACTGCAGATGTTAAGGACAGCTACAAATACCTTGGGATCCTGCAGGCAAATGGGAACCATGAGGAGGCTGCAACGAAGTCAGCCACAGCCAAATACCTACAAAGACTAAGGCAGGTGAACAGAAAGAACAAGGTCCGAGCCATCAATACATACGCCCTGCCAGTCTTCAGATACCCTGCTGGTATTATAAGCTGGCCAAAGGAGGAGATAGAGGCCGCTGATATCAAGACAAGTAAGCTTTTCACAATGCATGGAGGGTTTCATCCCAAGTCCAGCATCCTGAGACGGAGCGGAAGGAGTGGAGCAGAGGACTAGTGAGTGTCAGAGCCACTGTCCAGGACAAAACAACCAAGATCCAGGAATACATTAGGAAGATGGCCCCTAAAGATAAGCTGCTAAGTGAACACCTCAGGCAGCAGAAACCAGAGAATGCACAAGAGGAGGACGAACCATCATGAAAGGACAAGCCCCTACATGGCATGTATTGAAAAAGTGGCCAATATCAAGAAATCCTACCAGTGCCTGGAAAAGGCTGGACTGAAAGACAATACAGAAGCACTAATAATGACAGCACAAGAACAGGCACTTAATACAAGAACAATAGAAGCAGAACCCTCAAACTCCCAGGCCTCTGGTAGAGCGTGAAGAAGACACAGCACCACCCCCATGGGGGGAGATGAGAGGGGGATTTATATATATTTATATATATATGTATGTATATTATTCTCTGTTATGTTTTGTCATAAGATATGCAGTGATGATTGTTAGGTAACATGTATGTTGATGTTGCCATAAGTCAAGTCTCTATTTGATCAAATGACAAGATGATACGATACAGTAGCTAGTTTAGGCACAAAATCTATCAAGACTGACAAGACCAGCATATCAAGCATATAAGTCCAGCAAGCAGTCATGACGTCTAAACATAAAAGTGGCAGTAAGTAAGGACAAGAGAGAAACAAATAGGAAGAAAAAGTATCAAAGTTCCATAGATTAGATTCCTTTGGCATGTTTTTATAAACAGTTGCCAGTGGTGTGTGTGTGTGTGTGCACGCCTTACAACTAGTAACTAGCGTGCACTAGGGCCTGTCACAATAGTGTGCCCTGGGGCTCGTCGTAATGACCTTACGCCACTGGTTTAAGTCCACTTTGTCATGATGTGTATGATATTGTTTTCCTTTGAGTTCGAACCCGTTCACCTCAGGCATGTAACTGTATGTCACATTTCCTGTTTAATTGCTCCTCCTCTCTCTATGTATTTTTATTGCCTTCCTATTAACTCAGCTTTGAATCCCCTCCCACACCCTCTCCTGATGGCAGTAAATCATCTCAGAGTAATTATCCGTAGAAGAAATTATTTGAATGTTTTCTTCTGTATGCCAGGAATCCATAATACTAGCTAGAAGATCTTCATCAGAACTCTCTCTTGCTGTGAGACAGCCTTTGAAGATTGCAATTACACTGAGGACAAACAGACGGCTACAGACACAAACAGGCAGGCTGATTCACACACAGTCACAGCCAGACAAACAGGAATCCATTCAGGCAGGTGAATGACTGACCTGCAGACACATATGGACCACGATGAAAATGGTCACAGTTCTGCTCATGCAGTGTGCGTTCATTGTTAAAATGGGATCACTGTGTGTGTTTTTATTTCTTCCTCAGTCCCTGTTTAAATTCAGCCACTCCTGTTCCCTGGGGAGAGATGAGCGCCCTTTGACATACAGCGTGGGACTGCTGTGTTGGGTCTTCCTGTGAGCATGAACGCTCTGGTGGTGCCTGCAACAATATAAATATGTGTGTGTGTGTGTGTGTGTGTGTGTGTGTGTGTGGTGTGTGTGTGTGTGTGTGTGTGTGTGTGTGTGTGTGTGTGTGTGTGTGTGTGTGTGTGTGTGGACTCGAGACAGCAGGAAAGACAGCCAGTCACCTCTGACCTTTACTGTGGGTCAGCAGCTGAAAATGCCACAGCTGATGCAAATATGAGCAGCAAGATGTATTTTTCTGCTTCCTCCCACAGTCTTATTCTCTAGGTCTAGGTTGTTGTCACAAAGGTTTTCCTGAGCATTTATTTCTCCTAAACACTCTTAACTTTTTTATGGTTTAAACACGGACTTTACAAATATGCAAGGGGTAGTTAAGGTCATAGTTTAAACGTAGGGGGGTATTTGAGTGCACCTAACAAATCTTAAGGCCCAATCCCAATTCCTATTTTAACCCTCAATCTTAATTCTCAAGCTCAACCCTCAATCTCACTAGCCCTGAAAAACCAAGTGTTAAGGGCTATCTTGTGACTTTAAAATGGGACACCCCTCAAAGGCAAATATGTCTTAAGACTGTCGGGGGCAGCAATATGCCAAAACTCCGTCCAGTCTGTCAGTTCAAAGAAGAAGAAATATATGTCATCAGTAGTTGTCGATAAAAAGACGTGATGAGTTTTTTTTTTTCCAACACTTTATTTCAATTCTTGTACAAAACAAGCAGTGACAGACAGGAACAGAACAAATATGCCAAGGGGTTAAGAGAAAAGAAAAAGAAATAAAATAAACAAATAAATAAATAAAAAAAGTTCAGCAGCTCAAACAATTAAATTGTTTACATATTTTCAAAATTTACTCTTATGAATATGGAATTTTGCTAAGATAATAGATAGATTAATTATACAGAATTGTTTTTGTTTTGAAATGCTGACATCATAAAATCCAAACAGCACATCTTTGTACAGTAGTGAAAATAGAACATAAATGTTGCAACGAATATACTCGACAAAATCTTTCCAAAAAGTGACAGTATAGGGGCAGCTCCAAAACAAATGTACAGTTACCAAACAACAATCTTCGACAATGCCGTCTGCAGCTGTGCTGATTTCATATTGAAACAGAATGCTTGATCACTAGGGGAACAGTTGCCGTTGTGACTGAGAATTATGTTATGAATGTGAACAGTTCACAAGTTACAAATTACTCACTCCCGTAGTTTTTTTGGGGCCTGCTTGCTTTTTGTAAACTTGTCTTCATTGGTGGCCCTGAAATGGAACAGAGATAACAACATTACTTTCTATTATTTTATTTTTTTTGGGCTACCTTTCAGATATTCGTTAAGTTAATAGTTTAGTTTCATGTAGTAGTGCAAGTATTATCATAATGAATACTGTAGTCAACATCCAGTAGAACTGGTGAGGCTGTTTACACAGTCACACAAATGTTATCTGGTGACTTTCATCCACGTTAACGTTTCACTCTTTGGGTTATAAGTTGATATTCAACCAAATAACCTGTACCACAACAACCGACGCAACTTATTCAGCGGAAAGTCACCAGATAATACGATCACTAACGTTAACCTGCAGCTGTAACGTTACCAGCTGCAGACTCTACGGCTACAGGAGATGACACCGCCCGGTCATCTTACAAAAATGTCGATGCAAACATTTCACGTATATTAAAACAACTTATACAACAGTTAGTTCCGGCCCTGCAATCTGATTGGTTGAGAGACAGTAAAACCGTGACGATATTGGAGTACAACATCACGGTTATTTCAATGTGTATGTATCACTCCGCCTCACAGCTGATTCCAATCAACAATCAAATCAAAACTGACGGTTAGTGTCAGTTAGGTCAGCAGTTGCGTTGTAGGCTAATTAATTCATCCACTGTCAAACAGCCAAAAATATGGATTTATTTCCTAAAATAAGTTTTGAATTGAACTATGAATGGTCATCAGAGGAAGATGAGGGAGAGGAGAAGCTGAATCCATCTGAGCACACATCCAGGTTTGTCAGTGTTTCATCAGCGGAGCTCAATGACTTGTAGAAAAGCAACATACTGTCAGATCAGAAGGCAGAGTCGGCTGTGCCTGTGAAGCCACAGTCCACCATGCAGTCACCAGAGACTTATTTCACCGGCTGCACAATTAATGGAAACGTGCAGATAAATGTGTATAAAGAGTAAGTGCCTGGCGCACCATGTCTGCGTTACATAGCAACGGTGACAGCGGAGTCCTCAGGGAACTATTTTTGTTGGCGGAAGACAAATAAAATGCTTAAATTATCTATTTTGTCCTCATTTTTCAACATTTCTTAATCAGCCTTGCTTATTTAACTGTTGAACTGTTGTATAAAAGCAATATCACACTCCAGCTCGTGATGTGGTACTGTGATATCGTCACGGCTGTGATTCGGTCGTAGGCAGACAATCACAGCCGTGACGATATCACAGTACCACATCACGAGCTCGAGTGTGATATTGCTTAATTAACAACTACATTATCACTAAGAAAAATTACTTTTTGTAACTGAATGACAGCATACTCAGTTATCAGAGAACCGGGGTTACGTGCGGCGGGGCAGGCAAGTCGTCGCCTGCAACCAAAAATATGTGTGTTACGCTACAAAGAGGTTTATAGTCCATAAAAGTGTGTTACGCTACAAAGAGGTTTATAGTCCATAAAATAACGTTAAACTAAGATAATGCAATGGTTATCATAATTTTAAAACAACTATTAACGAGGAAAATACTCACATTGATAACTCTGCTTCCGTGCGCTTGTCGCCGCCATCTTGCATTGACAGAATCATCTGTACTCGTCTGGGTTCGGCTGAGCTCGGCGGATGATACGCAAAGGATTCTGGGATAGCACTTATTGCCAAGGGTGGTCCTGGAAAATCTTAAAAGTGAGGGCCATACAGCCCTTATTCTTGACCCTCAACTCAACACTCTGAGAATCGGGACAGCACTAGCACTTCGCGGGAGCGCAGATTTTTGAGACTGAGGGTTAAGATTGAGGGTTAAGATAGGAATTGGGATTGGGCCTTAGTCAATATTTAGTCTCCTTTTAGCTCTGTTTTGGTCTCCACCAATATTTTGCTTTTTAGCTGCTAAATGCTCCACTAAGTTCACAAGCTACCTTTAACTTTGTCTGTTTGGTGTTGAGCAGATAGTGTATGGTGGATTTTAACAGAGCTTTTTTCCAATGAAAACAGCTGCCTACTGTTGCTGCTGCTGCAAGGCGGCAACCATTGTACAACAAAATAAATAACTGTAGTTCATACAGTATGATGAACTACAGTATCCCAGCCATTTGGCCATGTAAAAATGTCAGGAATGTGGTGAAAGCTATTTGACTGTGATTGTGATCCCAAAGAGAGGTTCCTCTCTCACTGGATAATGGGAAGCACTGATGGTTTTTACAGCTATGAACTTGTGCTGTGTTAACTGAGGGCTTTGGACTGTGTGAAACTTGCGGAATGTGTATTTTGCTGCGTATCTGTGAATGGCCTGAATGTGTGAACAGCATTTTTTTTTTTCTTTTCTTTTTCAGTTAATAATGCCATTGTTTAGCCTTCTGGTGTTGGTCATGTCAGCCCTGGGTTACTTAATGCTTGCAAATACCTTATTTTCTGCATGTTTTAACCAACTAGGAAAATAGATTGTCAGCGGAGGTTGCATTATAATAAATTGGCAGTTATTGTGTCAGTTATAAAGAAATCCCACAGGTCCTACAACTTAAGGTATTCTTTGGGAGTTGTGTTGCAGAGGGGGAATTTGATCAATTATCCAGGGAAGAAAGGAAATATAAGGGGATTTTCTAAATGTGTCACCCAATATTACATGCCAGAATGTAATTTCTAACTTTAATTCCACTTTTATTGCATGAGACTATGATTTTCATCTGTGTTTCTCCAAAAAAAAAAAAACCTCTACTGGAGTGAAAACCAGACTGTTACCCTCTGTGCAACCACTCTCAGCTTACAGCAACAAACAAGTTAGGGAAAAAGTTCAGTTTTTAGGTCATGGAAGAAGTCCAACTTCCTCATCAGTAGTCATGGTGAGGTCAACAAATTTAACATCAAGGCTGTATTAGAACTTCATTCCTCACTAATTTGATGGCATTTGCCACCAAAACTCTGTTCACTGCCAATAATAGGAAAGAAAAGAAGGAAAAGGATGGAAGAGAAAAAATATATATAATATGTGGTGTTGAGCCAATTCGTTTTTGTGTTGTTGTTGTTTTTTTTCTCTCTGTTTTTCTTTTTTGCACAACTAAACGATGTACTATGCTACTAATTTAAGATTTTATGGCAGTAATGCTATCAGTGTAAAATATTACTTTTGAGCCCTGTAACTAAAGTAAGGGAAAAAAAAGAAAAGAAAAAGAAACTGTTCTAAAAACATATAAAATGGTTGTGTCTTTATTGCTTGCACACTTACTGTATATTTAGTTGTTGTTTTGTTTTTTTTGCCTTTTGTTTGTGTGTTTGTTTTTTTAGTACTGGGTATTTGATTTGTTGTACCTTTTTTTTTCTTTCTTTACTTAAATTCATACAAAGTTAAAGAGAAATGCGAAATGCTTATTTGTGAAAAGACGAATGTATGAACTGCACAGCATAAATAAAAAGTAAAAAAAAAAAAAAAAAGAACGTCATTCCTGAGGAAGTCATTTTACTTTTTTTAATGATTCATTGCACATTATATCAATCAATCAATCAATCAATCAATCAATCAATCAATCACTTTAGTTGTCCCCAGTGGGGCAATTAGTTTTGCAGCAGTGGGAGCAACACAAAGTACAAAAATACACAAATACACAGATACACACAGCATAATAAACACATTGTGGACAAGCCTAATAAATACTCACTCATACTCATGTTAAAAACAAAAAGAATTAAGATATTCTGCACTAATGAATGAGCTACCTTTTCCTCCTGGCGTTTAGAAAAGAGACAGCAGAAGGAACAAAGGAGTGCTTGTATCTGTTTGTTTTAGCAAGTGGGAGTCTGAGCAGTGAACCTGATGGTAAAAACTGAAACTTATATGTTAGGTGTAACCTCCGTCCATCGGAAACTCCAGTTAACTGGCTAATTTTGAAAGGGCTGTTTACCAGTAAACACAACGTGCATTGCGGGTCCTAAATTGGTCTCCTTTACTTTGGATGACGTCCAGGGACATACTCTGTGCATACACACTCATCCTGAAAAAACATCAAAGACCAAGAGAGGAGAAAAAAAGTGCACTTAAGATGTTTGGATCCTGTCGTCCATCCGCTCTGTGTAAAACACACTCTTCCTACACACTAAAACTAATTCACCTGATGACAGACGTGTTGACAGATGTTTCACAGCCAACACCCACCGTCTGTCTGTCTGTCTGTCTGTCTGTCTGTCTGGCTGTCTTTCTGGCTGTCTGGCTCTCTCTCTCTCTCTCTGTCTGTCCAACTCAATACACTGTGCATGACATTCCAGGAGTCCAGGTCATCAGCCATTTGTGTTTTGTCAGTAATGCATTGTCCTCTCCCAGACAGACAGACAGACAGACAGACAGACAGACAGACACACACACACACACAACTAGGGTTACAGTCCTACCTGTTCTCTATCAACTTCTTTCCTTTTTTAAAATGCCAATCAACTCTCCTGTCACACATACACACAGCTCAAGGGTTAATGTACCCCCAAAGGGGCCACAGCAGCCTGACCCTGGACCTTTCCCAGGATTCTACTCTGCTACCAGCCTCTGGACTACATTTTATGCTCCATAACTGTCCTCAGCTGTCTTTCATCTCACACACATTGACAAACTTAAACACAAAAGCATGCAGACACACTTTAATGTATCCCAAAGCCACTGATTTACAATGAGTGCAGCAGTAGAAGAAGATTTTATTTGTTTGATCACCAGTATTGTGAGTGAAATAATGAGGAATTCAATGGTTAGAGCCATATCAGCTAAAAAGCAGGTGGGTCAGATACTCAAAGAAACTCACACACTCTTTGATCTGTTATGCAGATGGATAGTATGACAACATGCTGGGGGCCTGCTGTGGACACATGTGCCTGGCTGTAGAAGAACTGACGTGGCATGTGAGTGTGCTGCTGTTTCCCATGCATGTGATGGACATCTATTTGAGCACATTTGACTAAAATGGTTTTTATCTCAGTAGGGAGCTGTGGCTCTGGCAGTTAAAACACATTCTTAGTGTTGACGCTGCAAGCGTGCTTATGAATACACGCCATCGGCCCAGTTAAAACTAACAGTGTACAACAGCCCTGCAAAACATCCTACCTTCATGAAGGTTTGTATTGCATAATTGTTTTGCATATCCACTGCTGTGCTAGTTTATATAGTAATAAGATAAGATAAGATACACCTTTATTGATCCCACAATTGAGAAATTCCAGTGTCACAGCAGTTGAGAAAGAATCAGATTAAAAATTTCAAAATTTAAACTTAAAAACTTAAAATTTAAAAGCTAGGCATGCAAAATAAAATACAAAAATACAAGAAATGGTGATAAAAAAATAATAATGAGAAGTGAATAAAAATGAGCAGTGGATTACAGAGAGCATATCCAGTGCAAGTGATTGTATGTGCAAAAAACAGCAAACAGTAACAAGGACAGTAAGTTTATATTGGTGTTTATAAAGTGTCCATAGTGTCCATAAAGTGTCCATGGTGCAGTTTACTGTGAGCAGTGCTGGTTATGTAGTCTGACAGCAGCAGGCAGGAAGTGTTCCTTCACATACTTTGGGTGAATCAGTCTATCGCTGAAGGAGCTCTCCAGAGCTTTTATCTCCTCCTGCAGAGGATGGGAGTCATTAGTCCTCAGAGATGACAGCTTGGCTGTCATCCTCCTTTCTCCCACTACCTGCACAGAGTCCAGAGAGCATCTCAGGACAGAGCTGGCCTTCTTGATCAGCTTGTCCAGTCTCCTCCCATCTGCAGCCGAGACGCTGCTGCCCCAACAGACCACTCCGTAAAAGATGGCTGATGCCACCACAGTGTCAAAGGTCTTCAGGAGCACCCTCTGCACTCCAAAAGACCTGAGCTGCCTCAGCAGGTAGAGTCTGCTTTGGCCTTTCCTGTACAGTGCTGTTATGTGATTAGTCCAGTCCAGTTTATTGTTAAGATGAACACCCAGGTACTTATAAGATGTCACCATCTCAATGTCCTTTCCCTGGATGTTCACCGGTGTTGGGGGGAGGAGTCTGCGCCTGCGGAAATCCACCATCAGCTCTTTGGTTTTCCCTGCGTTGATCTGAAGATGGTTCCTCAGGCACTAGTCCACAAAGTCCTGGTTCAGTTCTCTGTACTCCCTGTTGTCTCCATCGGTGATGAGGCCAACTATGGCAGAGTCGTTGGAGAACTTCTGCAGATGACAGGTGGGGGTGTCATATGAAAAGTCTGCAGTGTAGAGGGTGAAGAGGGTCATATGAAAAGTCTGCAGTGTAGAGGGTGAAGAGGAACGGTGCCAGCACTATCCCCTGCGGGGCCCCCGTACTGCAGACAACCAAGTCTGATTTACAATCCTGGGTCCTGACATACTGCGGCCGGTCCGTGAGGTAGTCCAGGATCCAGGATGTGAGGTGATTAGCCACCCCTAGGTGCTCCACTTTGTCCCTCAGAAGTGCAGGCTGTATGGTGTTGAAAGCGCTAGAGAAGTCAAAGAACATGATTCTCACAGAGCTTCTGGGCTTCTCCAGGTGAGAAAGAGCTCTATGCAGGAGGAAGATGACGGCGTAATAGTTTATAAAGTCGTTAAAATGTGCTCTACCACCACCACCTTGTGTTTTATTATTATTATTACCATTATTATTATTTTTTTTATTAATAATAATAATAATAATAATAATAAATCAACATAACAAAATGACTGATATACCTGATAGTACCTGGTTACTAAATTACTAAAAAAGTACAAGTTCCTTTCCATTTTAGTTTAGTTCAGTTTAGTTCAATCATTTTCACACTTATTCATAATAATAATAATGATAAGAAGAAGAAGAAGAATTATAACAACTATAAATATTATCTCATTACTTTTGAAGCAAGGACGTTGCTGACCAAAAAGGTGTAGGCTGAAGCCTTAGCTTGTTGCACCTACTCATTTTACAGTAATTATTTTGTACCATTCTCTTCTCTCAGTTTTTCTTTTTAACAAACAGACAAACAAACTGAAAAACAACAACAACAAAAAAAAAAGTATGTATATTCTATACATCCCAGAGTCCCAAACAAATATTCATATACACACACTGGCATTCATAACTCGTTTTTTATTTGTTAATCATCTTATTTCTTTTTTTAATCCATCAAATGTTTTACACATTTTCATTTCCTTTTAAAAAACTATTCCAAAACTGAACTCTTCTGACTGTTACACATCTGTGTTTTACATTTGTTCTAATCTTTGTTTTTGTTAGCTTATGTTTCTCTTAGTTCATACTGACTGATTTTTTAACTTCTGGACACAGTCTGGAAGCATCTTATTATTTTTCTTTATTTACTTTTTACATTAATTGTTCAGTTCTAAAGCCCACCAAATCTCTAAATTTAAAGCATGTGAGTGTATGGTCTATTACAACTCCCAGTGTGTACTGCCTGTAAACAAAATTCATTTTGGGCACTTTGCAAATATCATTAATGTACAATATAAACAACTTTGGACTCAGCACTGAACCCTGTGGAACTCCAAATGTGATCCTCAGCAAGTTCAATTCACCATTATTTATTTGCACACACTGAAGTCTATGATCAAGGTAGTTAGGCTACTAATTCATAATATTGCTATCCCTCTAATACGATATCTTTCAAGTTTCCTTAATAATAATCTATGATCAGTAGTGTCAAATGCCTTATTTAAATCTATGATTACCGCCACAGTATTGTCCTTATTTTCTATTGCTGTGGTTATTTTTTCAGTTAGTTCAATCACTGCTATTGCAGTGGATCAATTAAATATAAAGCCAAATTGATGATCACTCAATAAGTTGTTTTTCAATGAAATGATGTGTGAAGTGTTTTCACAAGAAAAGAAAAAAAATCAGTAAATTTTTGAAAAATGAGGAAGTAGAGAAGACAGGTTACAAGTATTACCCAGTTAGTGGTTTGGCTATTTATTTTATAATATTTTTTAAATTAATCTCATGTCAATATCAGTATAATCCGTGGTTTTATTTTATTATATTTTTAAAGTTGTATACCACATCAATGAACTCCTTCTCTTTAAGTGCAAAAATGGTGTTGCAAAATATCCTCCTTCATTACTGGGTCTACAATATCATTTTAACTTTTTTTTTTTCTGGAGGGTTCAGGCCACTGCAAAATAATGAAAACAAATAAAAACCTTTTAAAGGTTAACCTTTTAAACATATTTTTGTTGTTTCATCTTTGCAGCACACTGTAATACTGGAATTTCTAACTTCAGTACAATACATTGAAAATTTGGATATTTGATACTGTGCACGTATCCTGCGTACAAAGCATGCATTTCTTACCCAAAGTACGCAGGTACGAGAAGTCCGCTGAAAATTCGGCTATTTTACTGTAGCCTATACACCCCTCAGATTAGATCAGATGTGAGTTGGTGCTTTTTTCGCATAGCCTAGTGTTTCACCTCAACAGTTTTCATTGGTCAAAATGTGCCCTAAACTTAGGCTGCAGGACGCTACCAGGAGGATCGCTTTGTTTCAGACAAAGTTTTGTCAATTAGAGTGCAACCGGTGTTTCATGGGGCTCTGGCTACCGTGAGAGATGGTACGTGTACAGAGAATTATTATAATATATAATGATTAGGCCTATTATTATATCTCGTCTTGTTAATATAACGTTAATCTTGATTATTTGATGATCTGTGTGTTTGTTGAAATGTAATGTTAGCCAAGTCAGTGAGGTCGTGGTTAGATGTCCATTAGCTAGGTAACATTAGCTGTATTGTTTTCTCGCTCGCTAGCTTGCGTTAACGTTAGCCATCATTTTAGAATAGAGCCTTCTACTTGGTAAGTGCCTTTTTGTAATGTTTTTCTGACACTTGTAAACACAAGCGCCATTCTTAAAGAGACTGCCTCTGATTTTTTTACCGGTGAAGTTAATGGTGGTTTTGAAAGGACTGTGTTTTGGCAGGAGGGAAGCTAATGCGAAACACGGTCCTGTGAAGGGCTAAATCTGTGGGTGTTTTGTTCTTCCAGTTGAAAAGAGCCATCATCTTTTACATAGCACGACCAAAGTTAAAAAATTACAGAGGACAGTACTTTATTATGAAGTCCTTCAGTGGAATCATTCAGAAAAGTAAAGGCATTGACAGGGTGTCACCATTGTGTTTGGGCTAAATAGGAGGTGTGGAGAAAGGAGAGAAGTGTGAGGAGAGGAGCAGAGTGTGGCAGGAAGAGAAGGCAGGTAAAGTTTTCTGTAGAGTATAAGACACTTGAACATCTTTTACATATCTTTAAGCTGACCAAAGTGAAAATATAACTCTGACTGCTGGGGCAAAAAGTGACCAGCATTGAAAGGTTTTAGACTTATGAGCAAGCTTGTTGCAGGTAGACAACAACAACATTAGACGAGGAGCAGGATGAGAAAGTGAGCACCCCTGTAAATGCCCGCCAATGTAATAACTTTCCACAAACGTAATAAACCACAAACGTAATAAAAATCTGCAGCATTTAATGTAATAAACCCACAAATGTATTAAATTTTCCACAAACGTAATAGCCGCTGCCTACTACAAACGTAACACGCGATTTCCCACAAATGGTAATAACTATTACGTTTGCAGGGATTCATTACGTTTGTGGGGAAGTGAAAATCTTTATTGTAATAACTTCCCACAAATGTAATAATACAATGAATAATGGTCGTTGATGTTGTTGTTTGTTTGTTTGTTTGCCTATACACCTACTAATACTACTGACCGTGGGTGCAAAATCCAGCTGCTATCACACAATGGATCCCCCGCCCGCGCCACCAGGGGGTGGCCAGGGGTGGCCACGGCCCCCCCTATAAATTTGCTGGCCACCCCACTGGCCACCCCACTCGCCAGTGGGGACCAGGCATTAGTGCGACCTCCCATAGGTCTGACTACCCATAACTCCGACTACCCGCTAATCCGACCATGCAGGTCTACAGCGAGTTTTATCGTTTTAGTCCCATAATGGCGACTGGCCATTAATCCGACCATTTTAATGCCATTATTCCGACCGTCGGATTTCATACCCAGTAGTCCGACTGCCAGTTAGTCCGACCACAGCACTTCCAACATGAAGCAGTCTGTGCATTTCTCCCTCACTGCGCCGGCAGTGAGGACAGTTGTGTTTTTTTGTTTTTTTTTAACTTTATTTAAATATTCACAATTTACCAATTATGTCAAACACTAATACATAACACAATACATGAGAGCTGTTTCACACATACAAAAACCAAAAGTCATAGAATAAATGAATTTACGGAATACATTTCCAAGATCTCAGATAAGCCTTTGCATTAAATAAAAATTAAATAATAAATAACAAAATAAATGAATAATAATAACATAATAATACAATATCATTATGTCAACACATAAATGTATTTAACAATCTCTTTTTTTTCCCTTTATTCACCATTTAGTGCATACAAATATATATACATATAAACAAATATAAAGACAAATATAAAGATGACAAACAGTGGAATTGCTTGCAACAAGCAGTGATTAATAAAACAGGCAGATGTAAACAAAACAAATTCAAACAACAACAACAATAGCGACAGTGGTAGCAACACCAAAGAAAAAGAAAGAGACAACACTAAAAAAAAAAAGAAACAACAAGAACAAACAAGACAAAATAGAGATAAACAAAACAAGCAAACAAAACAAAACAAAAAAGAATCAAGTAGATAGTATGATCTGTTTGGGTTTGAATTTCAGGTTACAGGGTGGGTTTTGTTTGGTGATCTTCTTTCTGTTGATATGTTCCCATATACACGTTTTATTTTATGCCCCCCCCCCCCAGCTACATGCCTATGTTTGCTTATATTAATGTTGTGGCATCAGCTCACCGGCAAAGGAATTGCGCTGAGAATTGTTGCGTATATATTATTGAATTGTTCCAATTGGTTTGTCTGTAAAGCTGATTGTTTTTCCATTGATATCTGTTGTGTTAATAGATCCAGCCATTGTGTGCTGTTGACCTTTTTCCTATTTTTCCAGTTTAATAATATCGTTTTCTTGGCGATAGTTAGAGCTACAAGTAGGGGTGTTATGATTTGTTTTGAATTTGTATTAAATGTATCCATATTGCCAAGTAAGCAAATGGACGGAGATAGTGGAATGTTACAGCCAGTGAATTGTGATAGTATGGTGGTTACTTCTCTCCAGAATTGTTGAATTGGTGGACAGAGCCAGAGTGCGTGGAGGTGGTCATCTGTTGTATTGAGTGTACAATGAGTGCATATGTCTGAATTGGCCAACCCCATTAAATGCATTTTGTGTTGTGTGATGTGAGTTCTGTGGATGATCTTGTATTGTATTAGTCTTATGTTAGTGTTCCTGGACATATTGAAAATGTTGTTGCAAATGTTGTTCCAGAATTGGTTGTCAGTGTTAATGTTAAGATCTTTTTCCTATTTGTTTATTGCAATATGATGTGTATTGTCAGTGGAGGATATAAGTTTATACAGTTTTGAGAGTGTTTTTTTTATTTGATTTCACGATTTTATTGATGCTGTCCAGTAGTTGTGGTTGTTCTAGGTGTGTGTTTGAGATGTCTAATTTTGTTTTGATTGTATTTTTTAATTGGATATATTGTAGAAATTGTTGTGTTTCAAGGCCATATGTATCAATAAGTTGTTGGAATGGTAAAAGAGTGTTATGGTTAAAAATGTGGTGGAGGTGCGTGATTCCTTTTTCTTTCCATTTGGTGCCTGTTAGAGGTGATTTATTTGCAGTGAAGTCTGGATTGTTCCATATGGGTGTTTGAGTGGTAGGTGAGATTGTAGTGTTTTTTATTTTATTGACTTTCCACCAAGCTGTCAGAGTTGTGGCGATTGCAGTATTTTTAAAGCAGTTGTGG
>NC_065512.1:39266944-39273895 GCF_006386435.1 Epinephelus moara
TCAAAATGGTTATATCGTAACCTTTGTAGCATGAATTGTGTCTTTTTATTGATGATATTGTCAAGTTGGAATTTGGTTTCTCTAATTTCTTTTAATGTTTGTTCTGTGGGGTTGGTTGCATGGGAATTGTGTAGTTGTTTGATTTTTTCCTCCAGTTTGTTTTCCAATTCTTGTTCTTTCTTCTTTTTATATGTTGAGTATGAGATGATTTCTCCTCTTAGTACTGCTTTGGCTGTTTCCCAGATGAGTGTTGGTGAAGTATTTGCTATGTCGTTTGTTTCCATGAATAATGTCCATGTTTTTTCTTGAAATATAAGTCAAAGTCTTTATCTTGAAGTAAAGATGTATTAAGTCGGCATCATGAATTGATTTTCGTTTCTATTTTTTTGTGCAGTGTGAAGCTGATTGGTGCATGGTCGGATATGATAATGGAATGGATAGTGATGTCAGAGATATCTGTCATCATAGAGTTGCTTGTTAAGAAATAGTCAATTCGTGAGAATGATTGGTGGACCGGAGAAAAGTAGGTATATTCACTGGCTGATGGGTTTTGTCGCCTCCATCTATCGCCAAGACCAAGATCCAACATGTACTGTTTGATTATTTGTGGTGAATGCCAGTTTTTGGTGTGATGTGAGTTTGTTGAGCTATCTTCTGTGGGGTTGATAACTGTGTTGAAGTTGCCGCCTATGATTATAATTGATGTAGAGAAATCTTGCAATGATGTAAAGAAGTTATGGTAGAATGTTGGATCATCTGTGTTTGGGCCGTAAATACTAGCAATTGTTTTGTTGATGTTACTGATTGTTCTGTTAATAATGATAAAGCGTCCTTCTGGGTCTGTAATTGTGTGTTTGTGGGTTAGTGGGGTGTTTTTGTTAATCAAAATTGAGATGCCTCTTTTTTTAGAGTTGTATGTGGCGAAGTATACGTGATTGAAATACTGCATTTTTTTCTGATAATTTGGTTTCTTGTAGTAAACACACATCAGCTTTAAGTTTTTTTAGATGATTCATGATTATGGTTCTCTTTGTCGGTGAGTTGATGCCACGCACATTCCAGCTGATAAATTTTTAAATCTGTGGACATTAGAGTTGATTGTGGGTTGGGTATAGCAGTGGACGTCCTGTTACTGTTGCTTTATGAAATTTTCCCAAACAGGAGAGACATGACACTGAAGAGGGGCGAGGAAAATGGACAAGAAAAAAGAGTGCAAAGAAAGGTAGTGAGAATAAACACAAAAAGACTGATACCAAAACATTTAAGAACATTGCGTACGAAAGGCAAGGGGTACATCGATCAGAGACAACTGGATGTAAGTTAGATACTCTGTTTTAACTTTTAGATGCTATTGAAAGGAAAACAAATGAATAAATGAATGAAAAAAAAGGTAAAAAAAAAAAAAGATATTTTCTTGACCTATCAAGTGTTGGTGCACAAACATACATCTTACTACAGATAGTCAAGATAAATCAAATCAAAACAAAACTGAAAAAAAGAGGACCTAATCATAGTAATCATTAGTAATAATGACAATAATAAAAAAAAGACAAGTTATCAAATTCAATATATCCACTCACTCCCTCTCTCTATCACGCACCTGCACGCACACATACTCACACACACACACACACACACACACACACACACACACAGACCCATACATATACACAAGTTGAGGACAACAGATGGACGGACAGTTGGACAAACATATAGACGGGCACATGGACCGATGAACAGGCGGACATACATACAGATAGACGAACAGACAGACAGACGAACAGACATACGCACAGAGAGAGGAGAAAGGGAGAGAGGAGAAAAGGAGAGAGAGATAGAGATAGAGAGAGAGAGAGAAAGAAAGAGAGAGATTTAATCAATTTAGATACAAGTCATTTTTGTGCGGTTAACATGGTATCCCGGGGCGGAAAGTTACAGCCAGGTGGTTATGTTGCTGTCTTGAAACAGCTGACCGTCTATATACAGTTTATCGACCGTCAGCATGACTCTCCGTCCTTTCTCCCGATACTGTCTTAGGATTGGGAGCAGCTTTTTTCGCCTGTCCTGGATTTCCCGCGGATCGTTCATTCCGAATGTCGTTCCTTTCAGCTCCTTTTCCCCAACTTTTAATAAATTCCTTCTGTTTGAAATGTTCAAACTTCGCAACGATCTGTCTCGCTCTGGTATTGTTTTTGGCTCCGATGCGGTGGACTCGGTGAAAGGTTATGTTTTTGACTGTGTCTGGGGTCAGTTTCAGAGAAGTTTGCATGAAGTCCTTTATTGCTTGTTCTGGATTGTCTTGTGATTGTTCTGATATTCCAGTAAATATCAGATTATCTTGCATGCTGCGGCACTGGAGATCCAGTATGGTTTATTTCATCATTTGTTTTCATTTGAGATGGTTTGCATTTGGGTAGTGAGTGAGTTGACGATGAGTTTGAGATCCTTGTTTTCCATCTGCAGGGTTTCGATTTGTGACTGGGTGTATTCGAGAGAGGTTTTTAGATCTTTGATGTCCATGTGCAATATTTCCAGGATTGACAGTTTGTTATTGATCGACTCGAGTACACTGACCTCAATAGTTGTAGTTCTGCCGGTCTCGTCGGTTTCAGTTGACCAGTCTCTTCGTGGCTGCTTCATCGGTCGCTCCATGACGCGCAGTCGGTAAAAGCAGTCGTCCAGGAAGTGTTCGACGTTATCCAGAGTGTAATCCAAATAAGATAGCCGGGGTCTTTTTTCGGTTTTGTGAGTTGTTTTGTGAGTTTTCAACTAGCAGCCGGGCGCCGCCATTATGGGTTTTCCCAGTTGTCTCACGATGCTGAGTCTCACAGCGTCATCACAGCGTCTCCTTCAGCTCACAGTGTCTCCTTCAGCTCCAATGACCATCTCCAGGACATTTGTGTTTATCTCATCGACGGAAATCACATCCATCTGCTATATGTGACGTACATGCCCTTATTTGGATAACACATCCTGGTATTCCCCACACATAAAGCCTATTGACAACGTAATGCACTCTGGCTGCAGATGTATATTAAGCATTAATCCGTTCTCGCAGCACATCTACAGAAAGTATTTTGTTAGAGACAAACCATCCATCTAACGTTTTGCCTAGCCTTGACCAGTGAATTCATCAGCTTGTAACAATTCGCCAACAACAGAAACTGAGGCTTATGTCACAACGCTACTTTTACAGGTCAGGGGAGGCACAGGTTCACGGTGCCAAGCTGAAACCCCTGATATAACATGAAACCCCCAAAAACTTAACTCTTTTTTCTTTCAAAATGCAGCAATAAATTGTATAAAAACAGCTCAACAACTTTAGTGTAATTAAATTAAATCAAACTCAAATTAACACGCGCCCGGCTCGGACGATTCACTCAGTTAACATAAAGGAACAGATAACCCCTATTGTGCATTTACTGCTTGTTTATTAATTCCAGTCACGTTTTATGTGTGTGAGATCCTGCTTGTGTGTGCATGCACCTTGAATATCATATGTGAGGCTATTTCATAACTAAAATGGTGGTGAAAATATTTAACTTTGCTAGATGGCATTTCTCTGAGCCATTCGTTAAAAGGAAATAATTTATTTGCTGTGGAAAGAAGGCCATTGTGTGATAGAGTGAGCAGCTGGATTTTGCACCCACGGTCAGTAGTGTTAGTAGGTGTATAGGCAAACAAACAAACAACAACCGCAACGACCATTATTCATTGTATTATTACATATGTGGGAAGATTTTCACTTCCCCACAAACGTAATGAATCCCTGCAAACGTAATAGTTATTACATTTGTGGGAAATTGCGTGTTGCGTTTGTAGTAGGCAGCGGCTATTACGTTTGTGGAAAATGTATTACATTTGTGGGTTTATTACATTAAATGCTGCAGATTTTTATTGCATTTGTGTTTTATTACATGTGTGGACAGTTAATACATTGGCGGGCGTTACAACCCCTAAAAAAAGACACCATTCTGTTTGGGCTAAATAGGGGGTGTGGAGAAAGGTCAGTGAGGAGGAGCAGTGGAAGAGAGGAAGAGACGGCAGGTGAGTTGTCTGTAGAGTGTACACTTTACTCGCAAGGGTGCATCTTTTACATAAAATACTCACCACCACCACCATAAATTGATGCAGAATGGGCACACATTGGTGCATAGAAATTCAGTAGAATGCAGTAATATCAGCTGGGCCAGAATTTTGTCTTGTTGTTTACAGACAAAAAAGGCTAATGCACAGCGTAAAACATTTTATGACTGGTGCATAGGACAAAGCATCAAGCTTGCAGGTAAAGGAAGGAAAGGTCCCACACACTGTAGTCAGATGAAGGAACTTTCTTCAGAAATGTTTATCTGGAAATACATTTTTGTATTTACCAGTGAGGACAGTGTGCAGGACTAAATATAGTTCCAATACAAATTGATGCAGAATAACACATAATTGGTGCATAGAAGTTAAGTAGAAGGCCGGAGTAGCCTAAGTATTTGATGTTCAAAAATGCCAATGTTCAAACAATATTTTTGCCGCTGGTGGTCAGGGTTTCCAACTTTGGGTATCTGAGTGAGACTTTGATGTGCTAAAAATTTTGGCTTGCACGCTTGCAAATTTTCAGCTTGCGTGCAAAGCGCACTCTAATGTGTACTCAAAAATATTCTCCAAGGTTGGTAGGTCTACTCCTGTGACATACTTCTTACTCCTGTCATGCATGGTAGTGGGCATAGATGAGTGGCAATGATAGAATCAGGCATCAGTTGTTTCAGTGATTGTATCACTTTATATTCATGAAGCAAACTGTTGGATAATGACTCAAATATTGCAATCTCAAAATAATGTTGATGTCATGAAAATAGAGCTAAAGATGCTGGTTTTTTAGTTATGTCCATGTCATGAGGTGTTGATATGATGATATGCTACAAAAAAAGAAAGCATAAAAAGTACTTCCAGTTCTGCTGATGCAGCTGACTCAAGATCAGAGGAGACTATTTTAATGGGTATAAAATGAGGATATATGTGTGATGGTGTGTGCATCTGTGGCAATTGTGTATCCTTGTGTGCGCCTGCCAGTGTCCCAGCCAAGCTGCTAATGATCCACTAGTCATAAGGCCTTTAAGGCAAACCCAGGAGGCCCACCAGGCAGCCCACAGAGCAGAAAATATAACCACACCACCCAATAAAAACATCACATCTCCATAAAGTTAACTGTTCAGAAAGTACCTCTCCTTTTGCAGATTTCTTCTAGTGTGATTTAAAAAATATAGAAATATGCATTACTAATAGGTCTCTAGGACATTGTGTGGGTCATTTAAAGGTAAAAAGATGGGGTAAAATTTCAAATGGGCCATAATGTAATTACATTCTGGAGTAACTGATGCTAGACTGTTACGAAAAGGGAGAATAGCAGCAAAACTGACCTACGGGTCTTTATCAAGGCAGTAGCATCATATGTAGATAGATGTTGATGAAGAGTTGGCCAAGATAAAAAAGAGGTTTTCCTTTAATATCAAATAGAATTAGCAGCATACTTCATCCTATTACCATGAATAATTACTGTCAGGGCTGAAAGATTAATCGTTTACATATACATCACTAATGAGTACAGTTTTATTTTAAATAATGACCTCCACTAAGGAGGTTATGTTCTCAGTTTGGTTTTGTTTGTCTGTCAGCAAGATTACAGAAAAACTACTGGACTGATTTTAATGAAACTTGATGGAAGGGTGTAGCATGGGCCAAGAAAGCACCTATTACATTTTGGAGTGGACACAAATTGCATGGCGGCAACCATGGGAGTACTCACATGCACTAACAAGCTCAAATTACCTGCTATATTAATCTGAATATCATACATTGCAACTTTGACATTGCAAGATGGGACATTTGGCCTTGGCAGTCTAAGCTCTTCAATTGCCCTTTAAGTTTTATCAAAGTAACCATTTATGTGAGTGGCAATCATGGAACCTTTCCGTTATTGATCTGACAATGATAAGCCTTTTGGGACATGGTCAATATTTTGAGAGATCTGGTGTAGCTAGAAAATATCGATTAGAATTCCTACTCCTTACTCATTTAGACTTGTCTCTCCATGTAGATATCTGCACATAAATGCAGATAAACAATGATAAAAAAAACAAAAACATAATTTACAGCTGAATTGTCATCAGACGATAGCCAGTGGGTTCCAAGATTGCTTTTTGGCCAATGTGTTACAGCTCTCCACTCGGACTATGTGATTGGTCAAGACTACTCAGACCACAAACATCAGACATCTGTTTATGGAGATTAGATGGGTGGTATCTTTTTGCCGTTCAAAAACAGAAAGAATGAAGTTGGTCTTGCTCACACTGAATGATTTAGATGATTGCCTCAAACCCATCTCACACAGGTGGCTTTCTAGTTGTGGAGTGTAGATGAAACATGCTGGTGGACACTTGTTGAAATCTCTCATTAAACTTTTGTACACATCATATCATAGTTTTAAGCTATGAATTAGGGAATACAGGGCGTGAAGCAGTCTATAACGCTAATGTCAATGTTACCCTAAACAGTTAGGACTCTAGTTTCCCGGCGCAGCGCAGGGTGGCGAACCCCACGCAGAGCTAGTTTCGAGCAGCGCAACCCGAGGCGCGCTCAGTTTGGTAGTTTGGCAGACCGAGGTGCGCTGAGATGGGTGTGGCGGCGCAGCAGGGGGAGGTGTCGACAGATCCAGCTTGGCGCAGTGACAGTTTCATGCCAAAAGGCTTCGCCGAAGGTGCGCTAAAAGCTCGCCAACTGAAACCACATCTAGTGTCAGCACAGGGGGAGCGCAGCCAGTGTAAGCCGAAGTTTGGCTGACCGGCGGACAGTGCGCACACGTCACCAAAACCTCACAGGCAGGTTTCCAGAATATCAGGCACATTAACGATGCAATAAATAGCCACAAAACCACTATTCAATGCAACTATCTGCAATCAGCAC
>NC_065512.1:39274156-39307597 GCF_006386435.1 Epinephelus moara
GGTAGGAGGGACGGAGGTGGGATAGAGGAGTAGCTGCGCCAGGGCGCACGGTGTGCCAAACTTACAAAATCCGCCTGGCCACACCCAGTTGGCGAAGCGCAGGTGTGCTGCGCCTCCGCCGCGCCCGGTCTGCGAAACTAGAGCCCTTAAAGTGCAGATCTATCAACTGTATTATTAGAGGTCATCTTACACTCATCCAAAGCTGGCAATTTGTCATAATTACCTTGACTGGCAAATAGTTTAGCTGTTCTTGATAAAGAAAATGGCACTTCTGAATATCATGATTAGGCCAGCGTTATATTTGAAAATATAGATTGTCATGATGTAGGCTACCACTAATGTAATTCCCCAATAGAGATGGATACAATTAGTCTGAATCTTTCCATAGAAAACCAGTCAAGTTGACTGAGAAGTCAACTTTTTGCTAAAAACCTGGAGATATTTCAAGAGCTAGCAATGGCATTATTCTGCTGATTCATAAAGAAACAAAATAACTAATAATGTTATTATAAAAAATAATAATGTAGACCACAAATATAAGTTTGGAGTTTAATTCATTAAAAATATTTGGCACTTAAATCACATTATAAAAAAAAAGAAAAAAAAGTCTTTACTTTTTCAGCTGGGGGTCTGTTTTTTAATAACTTTTGCAAACTTCACAATTCACCTTCTAGTGTCTTTTGTGTGTCATTATTGGCTCTGTCTCAGCATCACATGGCATTGCGTGGCCCATTTATGGCTATTTCCAAGAAAGATCAACTTCTGACAGTACACCCATCAATGTTCCTATCAAGACGACACATACATTTGAGTATGTGACCTTTCTGGGAAAAAAAGGAACAGAAAGGTTGTACTTTCACTAATAATAATCCATGAAGCTTTTCTGCATTGAAACTCAATTTACTGTCAACTCATTTCACTTGTGATGGAAGGACTCTTCTATTATGTCCATAGTCGGAGTCCATCAAGAGGTGGCATCGAATGGTTTTACATTAAGGCTTCCCTAGTGGCTATTGTCCCTGCCACTAGACTATTGTCTCTGCCACTAAGGTCCCTGCGTGATGCAAATGACAAGCACCATTGAACTGTGGCAAAGGAGAGAGGGCCGTTAAAGGAAAAGAAGAAGGAAAACAAGAATATCTGGCAATGTGTAGACGTCCAAAAAGGGGTCTGTCAAAGAAAAAGGCAAAAATGCAGATGAAGGAGAGGCAACAAAAAAAGAAGGTAGGTAGAGAGGAGGAGATGTCAAGGAACACAAAGCAGTTGTAGGGAAATGACAGTGTGAGAGACAGTAAAAAAAAATAAATAAAAAAATCCCTTTCTCATGGACCCATTCCCTCTGCACAGAGTGGCTGTCCAGTTGTGCACACGTCATACGCCTCCTCTGGCTAACTACCTGACAAAACAAGTACCACACAGCCCAGGCGGCCTGTTAGCACTGAGACATCAAAAAGCCAACCTGGCGAATAAGCTCCCCTTTTTAGGAGTCCTGAAAGCACTGCTTTCCTCTCAGCCACAGCACCAGGCCTGTCAAGTGGCACTGCCAAAGAGAAACCTTGAAAAGGAGGATAGCACTGAGGGAAGACACAAGAAACAAATGGTGGAGGCGGTGTGTGTGAAATTGCAGGATACGTGGACTCCAGCATGGAGATACCGAAAGCCAAGAACTTAAGTCTAGTAATAAATCTAAAAAATGAACTTCACATTGACATGACAAATTTTCAAAAATGATTGCACAAATGCAATTCAGTGAGAACATAAAGATGTTTACTTGCTTTTGAATCAGTATCAGTACATTGGCCAAGAATGTGAACACATAAACTGAATGTGACTCTGGATTTTATTGCTTTTTCATGTACTAACAGAAAAAAAGACATACAGTCGAAAACAAGGATAGCATCGCTGGACTGGTAAACTATGTATACATATAAATATATATAACAATGTATTTGTGTTCTTTGTGGGGTGTTTCTCCCGGTTGGAAAACAAACAACCAATTAGAGTTTTGTTAGCAAGACAACTTCTTTTACCTGTGCCAAAGAAATGGTAACATAAAAACAGCCAAAATTTGAATTAACAATGCTATAATCATGATGCTAAACAGCAACAGTGTGGTTAAGATAGTTAACAATGTACCATGTTAAACATAGTTTAAAGTGTTAGCATGCTAACACCCCCTAAATAGACACTAAGGGGCAAACTTAGGGACCGAAAAATACAGTCAATGCAAAGAACTGCAGTTCCTCTAATGGCCACTTGAGGCTTAGTTATGCATAATTAAAGGTGTGGCTGCTTTGACAGCACATTCTCACTCCCAACTTGTCACATATCATGCTTGGTCAGTGGACTTTCACTTCTACACACTAGATATCCTGCGTACGTCTGTTGTTAATGTTCTGGGACGGTGTGTAAATTTATGCTTGTTACATGCATTGTGTCTTTTCAAAATACACTTCCATTTTCACAGGAAATATACAATATCTGCTCATTATAAAATACTGTGTATTGACGTTTATTCCATTGTGCTACAAAAGCACATGGTTTTGTTTAGAGAAAAGACATCATCGTTTCATCCAACATTCATATGGGAAGCAAACATCAGCCTCCAAATCTGGTGTTGTTGGATCCATCCACTACACCTCCCACCCACCCTATAAGGACTTTTCTAGTCTTTAAATGTTGTCTAGTCGCATTTCAAAATGACGCTGTCAGTAGCATCATTAACTAACGTTGCCTTACGGCATACCATCATATAAAGGTGCCTGTATTTTGTCAGTCCTGACGTGGAAATCAATAACCAAGCAGCAGTATTCGATTCAGAATGAGACTGGGTTGACTTTGAGTGACTTTAAGTGGATGCCATCTGTTGACAAGTTGCTACCACAGTGACAAAGTTGGTTTGGTATCATAGGTGTAGCTGTTGCAATTTAAGTTGGTTTTCAGTTCATAAAAGTAAACCAAAACATGTTAGTTGCCCAAAAAAGTCTTGTTTATTGTTTGGTTATACTAAAAGGCTCTCTAATGAGTTGGATGTTCAATTTTTCTGGTGAGTACCATGAACCATGGACTGTAAATGCACAGTGCTAACCAAGCTAGCTGCTAGCGTTCGGGTTTACTCCACCCTTTTGTCCAAGTCTGACTTTAAAACATAAAGATGGTGATGGCCAAAATGCCAAACTCAAGGCTTCGAAGCAGGAGTCTACAAACCAATGGGTGACTTCACAATGGATATGTCCATTTTTCTTATATAGCCTAGTCTTTGTTAGCTACTTTTACAAATTAACTGAGGCTGATGGGAATATCATTAGTTTGTCAGACTGATCATAAATCAAAGAAATTTTGATCTGATGATGATGCTAGATAAAAAGTCAGATTGATTCAGTGACAATTATTGTCTGTGCCAACAGCAATCCAACTGATAGTTGTTAACAGTTGCTAACATCATGGTGCTAGAGGAAAAGTCAGAAGATCACCAGATTCATTAGGTTATATCCCCTGGGAACCATGAATTTCTGTACATTTCATTGTAACCCATCCAAAATATTTGTAAAAAAAAATCACCACTTTGGTCAACATTTTTCACTGCTGACTGACAAAAAACATTCATTTGTCTACAGATGAAAGTTGGCATATCATACAAAAAGACAACTTAGGAGATGATAGCACCATCAGTTCCTGGTGTTGTATTTCTCATACATTTTCATGGCTGAAACACTTACTGTACTCAACAAGAGCCACTGCTCTCAGACTGAATTGAAAGCTGAAAAGCATTCCTACCACCTGCTAACAAAATCACATCGCCTAATGGGTGAACAAATGTCTAACTTTCACATGAACCAGTTTGCTTAAGTACACGAGAGCATGCAGGCAGTTTTTATGTATTCTCCTCCTGACTTTTTTATTGCCCTCATGGCCTATCCTCTTTCACAATGTTACTTTCTCTCTAAATTGAAAAATAAGACACTTTAAAATGCCAAATTTGATGCAGGAACACCCGTTTGCTTTGTCATGCTGATTGTTCTCAGAGATCTCCCCTCATTAGATTATGAGAGGCTGAAAACCACAGCCGTTTTTCAGAATGTGCCTGGTGTGGCTGACAGCAGTGGAATGTTGCAACCTCTTTGACTTCATTAAACTGTGGAGACAGTGATGTCAAGCATCACAGAAAGAGTAAGTACTTTTTTATCTGTGCTTATTTTTCTCACTGTTATCTGTGAAGGTATCTTGAATCATTGATTAACTGAAGCCTTCAGTGCAGGATTTGTGAAGAAATATGGCCTGTATTCATCTTTAAAAAAAATCTCAGATTTCTGCGGGAATGTGTTTGTGAGAGTTAGAGCAAGAAAAAAATGTGTGTGTTTGAGTGTGTGAATATTTATTACACATTGGTTTCAACTTATTCCTGTCAAAATGCTGTGTGTGATCTTACCACTGGCTCTAAATCGGAGTCAGCTAGTGGGCATCAAATGGGTCCACAACACACTCCCAACACACACACACACACACACACACACACACACACTGAGCTTGCATGTGTTTGTGTTTGTAAATCTATAAGACAACCACAGGTCTGTCCTTGAGAGTTTGGTGTGTTCAGATCAGAGTAAGCCAAGCTCCCCCTCCCCTCCCCTGTCAGTTCAGGAGAAACATGATGTTTCAGGCGGTTCAAGAAGACAGACAGTTATGTTACACTCAGTTACTGGACTCATTCATTTTCAGGCTCTCCTGCTAGGCCTTATGGCCTCTTTCATAAAAGGTTCATGGGCAGAGTTCTATGTGTGCCAAAGATGTAAATTAGTTTGCAGTTTCTATTCACTTGTTCAGATTTTTGGCAACATAAAGGAAGGTGAAAGTCAATTATTATTCATAGCACAAGAGCTTCAGCTTATTTTATGCCTGCAATTTTTGTGCCTGCTAGAACTTGAAGTAAACATTTATTAAAGAACAATGTTTGTCACTGATAGTTGATTATACTGCCACGGTTAGAAGCCTTAGAAATATTTCTGTGTAAATCAGTGGGAAACAGCACCATTAGATATTTTTGGGGTGTCCATAAATAAGTACCAAAATTGTCCACAGTTGGAGACATGGGATGAGAATCACGTGAGGCTCATTGGAAGATATGTTTAACTCAGTTATGGAAGTGGTAGCATGATATGGATAAAAGTAGGTAAACAAGCCCAATAGTTATTAGGGATTAAGAAATGATTGGTACTTGGTATATACTGTAGGTATATGCACATTGTTTTGCAACTCTGGTTTTACTGAGGATTTTTAATAATAAAAAGACCAGTATTGGTTTGTTTAGAGAATCTGTGTTTGACAAAGGACAGTGGGCCGACAATATATGGACTAAACTAAAACTGCATATATTTTGTTGATAAAAATTGAATATGGCACAAAGAATAGAAAGTAGAGAAAGAATGTTGTAAGATATATAATTTGTCTCAAAAGCAAAGGTTTCTACGTGCTCAGCTGAGATCTGAGGTCTGAAGCAAGTTCAACAGAGCCAGGCTCTCTTTGAGCTGGCTCAATAAACCTTAAAGCCTCAGTCAGATATAACAGATACCCCCACGGTGATAATCAATCTGCTCTGTTAACCATGTGCTTCAGGCTCTGTGCAAGTTTCCAAAATCAAGTCAAATGACGTGTTCAGCTCTTAAAAATGATCAATCCGTGCTGCCTACTTATGCCTTTGAAGAGTATTAAAAAAGTATTACAGTAAAAAGCAACACTGTTGCTCCAATAAAGGTAAGAGATGGATGCTGGCAGAAAATTACTGACTTTATGAGTCCCACAAATGAATACATTTATTTTACCACTCCACTTATTTAGGTGACAGCTGCACATTCTACAGCTCACCTTGAGGCAGCAGATTTAAACATTATACTACATCTATTGTCCAATAATGGAGCTATGGAAATCACTCAAGCTTTTGTGCAAATTAAGTGAAATTAATTTTACTGATTGAATATTACCTGTTGATAAATACCAACAGACTAATAACTTTTCCAATCAGTGTTCTATGAGCTGTAATACACCAGCAGTGTAAAACAGACTTCAGCAACTCAGAAATGAGCATAAAAACATCATCTAAAGGGGTAACGTTATCGTGTTTGAAGAATTAATACTGCATTTCATACAAGTAAACTTCATACAAATTAATAATATAGTGAACTATCAATGTATAAGGCTATCTGTGATTTTAAAGTCAGTGTGGACCAGAGAACACTACAAACATACAAACATTGCCGATATACTGTAGGTTCCTGTGTAAAATAAAAATAAAAAAACAGCACAATGTGATACATACAGTAAGCCCTACTATAATTGCACTGCTTCACTCAGTGGCATTTATGTATCGATATGGCTCAACAGGTTGGATTTTGAACATATTCTCTTAGCTGAGATCTTTATCACTATAGACTATATAGACTATAGAGTGAATATTTTTCCAAAGGAGCTGTGAAAGGCGCTTTTTAGCCAATTTCAAGCCGAAACTCAGAACAAAAATTTGTCCCAATTAGGTTAGGTCTGCTGCACAAGTTACCATAGTTATCTGGGGAGCCACCTTTGTAGGATGGAAGACTCAACCTGTGTTACATTACTAACACACTAATATCACTTTGTTGTACACCCCTCTGGTATTCTACCTTTGACTGTTGAAAATGGACAATATGTTAATCTAGAAGACGTAGATCTGTCCAATGTGTGGTCTGAATAACATAAAAAAAATGTTTAATTTTGTTTTCTACTTTTCTTTTTTATTGTGAACTGTGCAACACTTTATTTAGCAAAAAAAAACATAGATGTCAATGTGGCAAAAATGTTGAAGATGCACAAAGACTGAGATGGGTGATCACATAAGAAACATATGAGGAAGCCTGGGAAATGAGAAATAAAGCTCTTTATTAAGAAAATCTAGAGATTTTTAACAATTTCTCACGTGAACAAATTGTTTGAGATGCTGTTTAGTGTATTTTTAGTTTGTGTTTCTTTTCTTTTTCCACATGCTTTGTATATACAAGACTGGAATATGTTTGTACAATGATGGTGTTTTAATCCCATGTGGGATGGGCCAAATGATTTGGCATTACACAAAATAAAAAAATGAAATGAATGTTGGTGTGAAAGGCCACATGGTGGTTTACAAACAAAATATTCGGAATTAAAAGATACTGTAGACATTTTAATGGCTATTCAACCCTTTACATAATAGTTTTAGATTTGTAAAGAGGCAGGCAAAACAACAACTTAATTGCTGAAACCACAGTAGGAGGCCATCTTTAAGAAACCACGGAGCTACACAGACTCTCTCTAGGGCCCATCATGTGCAAATTCGGCAACAAGAGCTTTGGTCAACCAGCAAAATAAAAATCAAAGAAGCACTCTGACAGGGCGGCAGTGCTGTGGTTGGATTTGTGATCTGGACTGTATGGCAGAGCGACCAGATGGAAGCCATTCCTGAAAAAGAGACACATGGCAACACTCCTTGCGTCTGCAAAATAAGGCGTGCGAAAGGCTGCAAGCATGAGGCAAAAGATTCGGTGGTCGGATTAAACAAGACACTTGAAACAAAGTGCAAAGAGCCATGTTGGGCTGAAACACCAGCAGCAGGAGTTTAGACATGTCAGCATGGAAGCAACAATTACTTGAGCTAATGACAAACACATTACTGACTAAAGGCTGTTGGGTGTACAATGTTCTAACTGTAGGGGCAGGATGGGGAGAGCTTTGCTTGTGAACTCTCTTACCCAGTCACTGAATGATATAGATTTTAATATTCATCATAAACACAATATATAAACTGCCAACAGTCCCTGTATAATATTACTATAATATTCCTATCACACATCTGTCTGGACTTATATATATGTGGTACAGATTAGAAACTTGTAATCAGTTACTTAAAAAAAACCTCAACATATTCTTCTTATTATTATTATTTAGTAGTAATTTATTGTATCACATAATAATACGAGTTTTTTGTGAGTTTATTATATTTTTGTCATATGATATCCATAATAAAATTGAGGGGCTGGTAGTCCATGTGTTCTGGACAGAGTATCTCCAGTCTTTACATGTCCCTCCAACAACTACTGCTACTTTTTTACACAAAAAACTCCCCCAAAGAAACATACCCAGTAAAACCCAGTAAATGAGAATTAAAGACACAAGCCATAAAATGCAAAATAGTGCAGGATACATACATACAAATAAAAAAATGCATTTGTATATAAAATAAAACATAAAATATAATACTGTGGTAGATGAAATCACAGAGGTAAACTGCAGTGTGTGCAGGTATAAACAGGTAGTAGATATAGTATGATAACCAGTAACAGAGAGGAGATCAGTCACAGGTACTACTGCAGTCTGCAGCAGCCAAAGCTGAACAGAGGAAGCAGAATACTCACAGAGTAAAATAACAAATCCCCCCCGAAGCAAACAAATAATTACTTGTCCAACAGAAACATTCCAACATTCCTCTGCATCACTTTTCAGGCCCTTCAGCTCCCTCAGTTGTCTCCACCATTCAAAAGCTGCACCGATGTTGATGTCTGGTTTGTCCTCTCACTTTATCCAAGGCCTTTTTCGTCGCAGCCTTTTCTGCCTCCGACTTTCTTTTCTCAACCTGTTTAGCAGGGCGAGCGGTTACAAGTAACGCTGGAAGTGGTACTTTTGGCTGACACTTGATTGACACCTCACTTGCGCCAATAGGAGCTTCCATGTCCTCTCCACAGCCTATAATAATCACCAAGTGCCTGTGTTGAAATGAAAGGCCTGCCTTTCTTCTCAGGTTACAGAGCCAATCATTAGCCAGTGACTGGCCCACTCCTCAGTTCCCTTGTTGTCATCATAGACTGTTATAAATGTAGAGAAATGATAACATGATAAACAAATGGGTTCTCTGTTGTCTTAAGGGGGAAAATCAGTCTCTTATCAATTATGTTTTCAAGAAGTGTTTTTATATACATTAAGCTCCTAAATAGACATTTCTGTCTGTGTTGATTAGTTTTTCACTCATATTCACACATTCATTGTTTTAGCCAATGTTTTTAAACTTACATAACTCAATGAAAGGAGCACTTACAGTGATTCTGACTGTTGGGGGGAAAAACTTAAGTGTTACCTTTCAAATGAAACCATGCATGTTCTAAAAATGAAAAAAAAAAAAAAAACAGCTTTCAATTGACTTTGGGTATGCCTTGGATAGGCATATCAGGTTAATTTTACAGAAACAGTAAGAGGATGATTAACAAGTCCCATGAAAAGACCAAAACCAACAGTGGATGTATCCTACAAACAAGTATCATGTGTGTGTATCCAAAGCCTGGTATGTCTTCTTCCTCTGTGCCAGTGATCTACACTGTTGCACTAGCTGACATGTTCCTTCATTACCATGAACACACATATACATTTTATTTTGTTCAATCACACATACACTGCCCTGCTGCTGAAAATAGTCCCAGACAAAATACATTATTTCTCCCTGTTTGAGTAATGTTTGCTGAAAACAACAGTGACCAGCTGTTTGGGAAATTGCTTATAAGGAAAAATTAAATAACATCAGCTTTATTCTCTGAGTAAGTTATTTGGTAGTGATAACGGTAACCTTGTTGAAGGTGGCAGTATACAACTCTACTAATGGTCTCCTGCTGTATCAACTGTAATCGTTCTGGTTAATCCCTTTGGGCCGGATCTACAAAGATCCCAATTTGCCTGTACTAATTTGCCTGCGCAATCTAGAATTTTCTAGATCTAGAACCGCGGTTTGCGGGTGATTTACTAAGAGAGATTGCATAAATGACAAGAGGTGCAAACGTGTTGGAGACACCCTATTTAAATGAGGGTTTTGCATGTTTTATGGTTTGCAGCATGGCGAGAGAAAGCGCAAAGTGAAATTTGACCCTATGGAATTTTAGGTGTTGGTAGATGAGGCCAATAAACACTTAAATGAGCTACAGCAAAGAAACCTGACTGTCTCACAAAGGAACACTATATGGGAAGAAATCTGTGACCAACAGCCAGGGACCGGAGAGGGAGGAGAGGTGCGCACGTTCCACCTGCGTAAAAGGAAACACAAATAATACACTCAATTGTCACGTTTAAGTTTTTTTGGCTATGAATATTCATTTTGTGTAAATAAAATACTGTCGATTTGTGTCGATAAAAAACTGTAATTTTTTTGCCACGATAAATGTTAGGGGTCCATGCCATTGGTCCGACAGCCCATTGGTCCGACATCCCATTAGTCCGACGGTCCGCGGTGCTGAACGGCTCCCGGCGGGCGTATTTCTACCTTGATGGACTTGAGGCGAAGTAGGCTCACAGCTTATGTGTTTGTCACTTTCTTTTTCATTTTAATCCACACCATGATCTTTTCCTAACCCTAACCAAGTGGTTTTTGTGCCTAAACCTAACCAGACCTTAACCACAGGGCATCATGATGATTTCAGAACGGACTTCGGAACAATGGGTTGTCGGACCAATGGGATGTCAGACCAATGGGCTGTCAGACCAATGGGCAGTTCCCAAATGTTAGAGCTATAGCCTAATATATTTTGTGACTAAAACAATGTGTCTTTAATATGATTTTGCGTGGATGTTAATGAGGCTGTGCATTTCGTTTGATAATAATGTTTGGAATCTAGAAAGTGATTTCAATCATCTTTTTTTCAGTAAATGTTGATTTGCTTAACTTCGCAATGCTCTGCAGTTTATTGGGTCACACTAGCACTCGTATTCTAATCTACAGCATTATGTTTAACACTAGAACCGCCACGACGGTGGTTTGGGTTTTTATAATGCAAATAACTCTGTTTAGATAAAACCTACAGGCTTCTCTTCCTATGACTTTTCCTAAAAATGTGTCTTGTATGTTTTCTGAGGCCTTTAAGTTACAAAAATGAAACACACTAGACTTCTGAGCATTTCTACCCCCGACTGCTGCTGAAAATTATACATTTTGATACATACAATAGGCCGCTATACATATTGCAAAACTCTGTAAAAGTACACCAAAGCATACATTTTAGTTTCCAAATATTTATTTGAAAACAAAACTTATCCGGGTCCGGGTCGTGGGGGCAGCAGCCTCAGCAAAGAAGCCCAGACAGTCCTCTCCCCAGCCACTTCCGTCAGCTCTTCCACAGGAACCCCGAGGCGTTCCCAGGCCAGCCGGGTGATGTAGTCCCTCCAGCGTGTTCTGGGGCGGCCCCAAGGTCTCTTCCCGGTTGGACATGCCCGAAACACCTCCCAAGGGAGGCATCCGGAAGGCATCCTTACCAGATGCCCGAACCACCTCAACTGGCTCCTCTCAATGTGAAGGAGCAGCGGCTCTACTCCGAGTCCCTCCCGGATGTCTGAGCTCCTCACCCTATCCCTAAGGCTGAGCCCAGCCACCCTGCGGAGGAAACCCATTTCGTTCGCTTGTACTCGCGATCTCATTCTTTCGGTCACTACCCAGAGCTCGTGACCATAGGTGAGGGTTGGAACGTAGATCAACCGGTAAATTGAGAGCTTCACTTTTTGGCTAAGCTCCCTCTTCACCACAACGGACCGGTTAAGCGCCTGCATCACTGCTGACGCCGCCCCAATCCGCCTGTCAATCTCCCGCTCCATCCTACCCTCACTTGTGAACAAGATCCCGAGATACTTAAACTCCTCCACCTGAGGAAGGACTTCCCCCCCGAATTGGAGTGGGCAATCCACCCTTTTCCGGCTGAGGACCATGACCTCAGACTTGGAGGTACTGATTCTCATCCCAGCTGCTTCACACTCGGCTGCGAACCGTCCCAGCAAGAGCTGGAGGTCACTGTTCGATGGAGCTAGGAGGACCACGTCATCCGCAAAAAGCAGGGACGAGATCCTCCCGTCACCGAACCTGACACCCTCCACCACTCGGCTGCGCCTAGAAATTCTGTCCATAAAAGTTATGAACAGAACCGGTGACAAAGGGCAGCCCTGGCGGAGTCCAACCCTCACCGGGAACAGGTCCAACTTACTGCCAGCCACGCGAACCAGACTCATGCTCCTTCAGTACAGGGACTGGATGGCCCTCAGCAAGGGGCCACCAACCCCATACTCCCGGAGCACCCCCCACAGGATGCCCCTGGGGACATGGTCGTAAGCCTTCTCCAAATCCACAAAACACATGTGGACTGGTTGGGCAAACTCCCATGCCCCCTCCAGCACCCTGGCGAGGGTAAAGAGCTGGTCCACGGTTCCACGTCCGGGACGAAAACCACATTGCTCCTCCTCAATCTGAGGTTCAACTATCGACCGGACCCTCTTCTCCAGCACCCTGGAGTAGACCTTACCGGGTAGGCTGAGGAGTGTGATCCCCCGGTAGTTGGAACACACCCTCTGGTCCCCTTTCTTAAAAATGGGGACCACCACCCCGGTCTGCCACTCCAGAGGCACTGCCCCCAATGTCCACGCAATGTTGCAGAGGCGTGTCAGCCAGGACAGCCCTACAACATCCAGAGCCTTGAGATATCCAGAATCTCATCCACCCCCGGGGCTCCGCCGCCTCCGAGTTGTTTCACTACCTCAGCAACTTCTGTCCCAGAAATTGGACGACCCGCCCCCGAAACCCCCGTCTCTGTTTCCTTACTGGAATACGTGTTGGTGGGATTGAGGAGCTCCTCAAAGTATTCCTTCCACCGCCCGACAATGTAGCTCCTCAAAGTATTCCTTCCACCGCCCGACAATGTCCCCAGTTGATGTCAGCAGCTCTCCGCCCCCATTGTAAACAGTGTAAGCAAGTTGCCGCCTTCCCCCCCTGAAGCGCCGGAACCTCTTTGGAGCCGATCAATAGTCTTCCTCCATGGCCTCACCGAACTCCTCCCACGCCCAAGTTTTTGCCTCCACGACTGCCGCTGCTACGCTCTGCTTGGCCCGCCGGTACCCGTCAGCTGCTTCCGGAGACCCACAGACCAACCATGCCCTGTAGGCCTCCTTCAGCCTGACGGCTCCCCTCACCTCTGGTGTCCACCAGCGGGTTCGGGGATTACCGCCGCGACTGGCCCCAGCGGCCTTGCGGCCACAGCTCGCAACCGCCACCTCAACAATGGCAGAGCGGAACTCGGACTCAATGTCCCTCTCCACCCTCAGAACACGGTCGAAGCTCTCCCGGAGGTGGGAGTTGAAGATCATCTGGACAGGTTCTTCCACCAGGCGTTCCTTGAAGATCATCTGGACAGGTTCTTCCACCAGGCGTTCCCAGCAGACTCTCACTGTTCGTTTGGGCCTGCCAGGTCTGCGCGGCATCTTCCCCCGCCATCTGATCCAACTCACCACCAGGTGGTGATCAGTTGACAGCTCTGCTCCTCTCTTCACCCGAGTGTCCAGAATATATGGCCGCAGGTCAAATGATACGACTACAAAGTCAATCAGTGACCTGCGACCTAGGATGTCCTGGTGCCACGTGCACCGATGGACATCCTTATGTTTGAACATGGTGTTAGTTATGGCCAAACTGCGACCCGCACAGAAGTCCAGTAACTGAACACCACTCAGGTTCAGATCAGGCGGGCCGTTCCTCCCAATCATGCCCCTCCAGGTCCCGCTGTCATTGCCCACGTGAGCGTTGAAGTCCCCCAGCAGAACAATGGAGTCCCCGGTCGGGGCACTGTCCAGCACCCGTCCCAGGGACTCCAAAAAGGGCGGGTACTCTGAACTGTTGTTCGGCGCATAAGCGCAGACAACAGTCAGGACCCGTTCCCCGACCCGAAGGCACAGGGAAGCAACCCTTTTGTCTACCGGGGTAAACCCCAACGTACAGACAGAGAGTCTGGGGACTATCAGAAAGCCCACCCCGGTCCTCCGCCTCTCACCCGGAGCAACTCCAGCGAAGGAGAGAGTCCAACCCCTCTCAAAGACTTGGGTTCCAGAGCCAGAACTATGTGTCGAGGTGAGGCCGACTATATCTAGCCGGTAGCGCTCAACCTCTTCCACAAGCTCCGGCTCCTTCCCCGCCAGAGAGGTGACATTCCATGTCCCAAGAGCCAACTTCTGTAACCGAGGATCAGACCGCCAAGGCCCCCGCCTTGGTCTGCTGCCCAATCCACATTGCACCGAACCCTTCTGGATCCCTCTGCGGGTGGTGGGCCTGCAGGGGGACGAGCCCATGTAGCCGGTTCGGGCTGGGCCCGGCCGGACCCCATGGGCGAAGGCCTGGCCACCAGGCGCTCGCCCACAGGCCCCAACCTCAGGCCTGGCTCCAGGGCGGGGCCCCGGTAACCCTCCGGGCCAGGTACATGTGTCCTTGTTTTTATCAATCATGAAGGGTCTTTTGAACCAAAGCTAAAAGGTTATGTAAGTCAAAAAACCATAATAATTCGATAAAGGAATGAAATTGTGTTATTAAAAAAAAACAAATTAGACATGTTTTCTGTCATTGGATTTTAAAAAATAAAAGCACGAAACGTATTGATCCAAAAAAATTAAGGTAAACAAGATATTTGTTTACACTCCATAAGTTAATTGAACTATGTGCATTATTTAGTTGTTTTTAAATATGAATGTTTTTATGACCAGAGTGTGAAGGCATTGTGATAGATTGATATTTCATTCATCTGCTGCCACCATGCATTTTCACTTGGTTTAGCACCACTTTAGCAAAAGTACAATGACATCATTATGCACCTACAACATGATGACAAGGAAGACAGAAGCCTTGGCTTTATGTTACAGAAATAATCCGTGGTATACTGTAGCTATTATGGTTTTTAATTTAGATCAATATGTATACCTTCTGCAGCCATTACAAGGAAATACTGGTGTACTTACAACGAAAAACCCTGTTTGCATCACACATAAGGTAAGGAAACATAACGTTAGAACATGATGACAGGGAAGACAGATGCCTTTGCGTTCTGCTACAAAAAGAATAAATGCTCTGGATGTTACGGACTGATATTATAGACAGGATTATGCAAACAAGGACCTCCCACGGCCATTACAGGGAAATTCTAGTGTAATTACGGCAAAAAATCTGATTTGTATGGCACGTAAGGTAAGGTGAAGTCAGGTCATAAAATGATGATGGGGAAGACAGAAGCCTTAGCTTTAAATAAGATCTCAAATAAGAACCTTAGCGGTTTGTATTTTAGATCTATTTAAACAGAATCATGTAAACACTGATCTCTTGCAGCCATCTACAGGATGTCCAATTAAAAGGGTTTTGAAGCATAAAGAAAAATTAAAAAAAATGTTTTTAATGAAATTATATTATTGCACGTAGACTATACTTTTGATTTTCTTAATCCCTGACTGAAGTAATCTTCACATTTCCATTCCTTCTGTCAATTATTTGCCTTTAGCTCATACTTTGATGCTGATGCTGTGGTTTACGATGTCCGGCAGACAACCAGAACTTCAAGCTGTGTCTACTGAGCCTTGTTTTCACTTTATTGTAGCCATTCTGTCATTAATAAAATAATCCTTAGCAATTCAATTATCTTCATAGAGTCTCATATCATAAGAAGTATCATCAAACAACATCAGCATCATCACTGCCACACCATCATCGTTTAATTGTAACATTATAACTGTTGTGCTGTGATCATGTGACCTGGAGAAAATTAATAATATAGCAGCTTTTTTGGGGCGTCGGTGGCTTAGTGGTAGAGCAGGCGCCCCATGTACAAGGCTGTTGCCGCAGCTGCCCGGGTTTGAATCCAGCCTGTGGCCCTTTGCATGTCATCCCCCCTCTCTCTCTCCCCCTTTCACACTTACCTGTCCTGTCCAATAAAGGCAAAATGCCCTAAAAAATAATAATAATATAGCAGCTTTTTGACAGGCCGTTAGGTGTGTGTGTGCGTGTGTGTGTGTTGTATTTTTAATAGCTTGGTAAGAAGGCCAAGCTAGCGAGGGTTACTCCAGAGGATTACTCAAACCCTCAGCTAGGGCGTGAGGAGGAACAGGATGGGATGATGGGAGGGCAACTGTTCTAATTACAGCACAACACAAATGTCTCTTTCTTACCACTCATCCCTCTCCTGCACACACTCAGCAGCCAGATTTCTATTCAGCCATTTTTCTGCTCAGGGGCTTTTTAGCAGACTTTACAAATGTTGCAAGCAGTACATGTTGAGGTAGGTGCCGGTCCATGTGTCTGTCAGTGTTTCCAATGAATCAGCATTGAACAAATAATTGTTCTGAATTCTCAATTTGTTAGTTTTTAGCTACCTAAAATAGGCCCACCAAATAAAAGAAAACTCCATTAACACAAACAGTAATTTAATTTAGTAGAACACTGAGTTGCTGGTCTACCGTGGTGTTGATTGGTTGGTGTGTCACAGAGCAAATATTCAAATATCCTGTAACACTTAGACTGATACTGAATTTCTTTAGGTGGCTAATATGTTTTGCTGCAGCCCCATCCACAGCAGTACACTGTTTGACTTCTGTGCTGGTAGATTTGGTTTATCAAAGATGCTAGCAAACCAACACAGTACATAAAATGAGCACTATGTAACTATGTAATGTTACATGTCTAATGTTACTGTTACAGTTGAAAACAACAACAGAAATCAACAAGCTGATTTCACATATCTCCACAATTGTAGACAACTGACAGTTGTCTTCCCACAAGTGATTGCTGCTAGTGCTACGTCACAGTGATGCAGTTACTGACTGAAATCAGTCCATATTACTGCTTGGTCATTTCTTAGTATTGTGTACTTATTTGTTTATCATATACATTTACTGATTTCAGTCTTTTTTTTTCCAATTTCAAAATTATTTTATTTAGTTAAAGTACTTGTACAACTAACTGTGTAGTGTTAAGCCCGGAAGTCCCCCAACTGGGGGACTTTGAGAGCGACTTTGCAAGCACAGTGTGAAACAATGCACTGATCACGAAGAATATACTGATGTTGCACATCAAATTAAACAGCAGAACCTCGGCTACACAGCTGTAAAGCCCCTTTTTACATGCCCCAAACACAGCTCAAACAACAACTAAATAAATAACAACAAATCCAACTCCATACAGCACAGATATCCCGACCCACTCGGTATATTTCGGGCTCTAACTCAACCACACGTTATTCAAAACACACGCCGTTCATCTCAAATGAAAGCTGAGACTCCGCTGTTTCCACACATATGCGCCAAAGCATGCTACACCAAAGCATCAGAGAGATAGAGGCCAAAGAACAACAACAACAGAAATCTTTTCACCAAAATATATTTGTAATATCTCTCTTACCTTGTTGTTTGCCGTGAAAAGCTCATTCTGCCATTAAATCACACTCCATTCCTGTTTACCGACATGTTGCCCGTCATTCAAATGAATCCGGGTGGAAAACTTGATGGCCGGAAGTTCTGGGGGAAGCATAATAATGACCATTCACAGCTGCCGACATCTCCCCACAACGCGTTCTGCTGACTCTGATTGGCTTACAGTGCTGTCAATCTCGTTTTGGTGGGTATAGTGTCTTTCTATTGGCTCTAACGAATCAAACGAGGTGTCAATCACTCAAATCGGACCAAACCGTCACAGAGACACGAGCCTCCAAAGCACAGAGGAGAAACTCAGGTTCAAATGTAGTAGGTGTGTATTGGTCAGTTTGGAGTGGGAAATCGAGGAAAATAATGAAACAGACAGTTGTATGTGTATATCCTAAACATCAGTAGGGATTTACAGAAACAAAAAATGAAAGATACAGGATTGTACATGACAAAAATCACATACAAACAACTTTGGAGAGCTCGCCTGAATTTTCTGTACTAAAACCTCTCTGATATTGTTCTGCTTCACTTTATCAGAATCAACCTTTGCAGAAATAATGTTCACATATTGTACTATGATGTGCATCATTCCAAAGGGATACTCATCCTGAAAATGTTTTATTTGTGCTGTGTGCCATCTTCATTTACTCTTCACATATAACACATACTGATATTTACACATCTTACCAAATCTCACAAGTGTTCCCTTTACCATGACAGCAAAAGTATTCAAATAGATCTTGTGGTTGCAGAGATATATTCATTTCATTATGGGTATGCAATTTTCGAACAGAGGCCTATATAATAGGCTTAGTTTTGAAATGGTTTTTAAATTAACATTTTAGAACTTCACCTTGTTTGTGAATTGCAATATATATATATATATATATATATATATTTATATACATACATTATATACATTTTAATTTGGGATTTAAGGAGCCTGAAGCCATCTCACTCAACATATCTTATTAAGCAACATTAATGGAAAATGTAGGAACATTTCCATCTATATGCTCCTGATTCAATCCATCGTAGCTGATGTAAAAACAACCCTACAATTCCCTGTTTTACTCCCTGCCTTCACTTCCTCTCCCCCAGCCCTTACTGAATTCTCCCTCGCTCTAGAATCACTTTCAGTCTCTCGCCAATCGTTATGCATCACTCTCTCTTGCTCTTTCACTGTAACTGTCAAATCCTCCAGTCTTTCTTTTTTCACTTCACTTAACTGATCACTCTTTCACGCATCCCGTTTCCTGATTCTTGTTTCT
Source organism: Epinephelus moara (assembly GCF_006386435.1). Lineage (NCBI taxonomy): Eukaryota > Metazoa > Chordata > Actinopteri > Perciformes > Serranidae > Epinephelus > Epinephelus moara. The sequence goes on from NC_065512.1 coordinate 39,292,672, forward strand.
AATTCACTGACCCACCCACTCACTGGTTCCCTCCTCATTCGCCTCCAATCAACTGCTCCTGTGCCCCAAATGGTGCCCTATAAACACAACACTCTCCCTCCACATATCTCTCTCTCTCTCTCTCTCTCTTCTCTCTCTCTCTCTCTCGCCCTCTCTGTATGTCCTCCTGATTCCCTCCATCCACTATCATCAGGGGAGAGCTGAGCGGATTTGGGTTTAGTTGCCAGTCACTGCTGTTCACTGCAGTCGGCTGAAGTGACTCTTGTACCCCATACGGGCATCAGTGACTGAAATCTTGCCTGCATGTCATTGAGCGTGTGTTACTTTTGACTGCTTTGTGCATGTGTTGCATGCACGCGCTTGAACTCGTGTGTGTGTGTGTGTGTGTGTGTGTGTGTGTGTGTTGCTTTTTCAGATGGAGCTCTTGGCAGTCTGTTATGTCCTTCCTGTCTGAAGTCGGTGTATAAGAAGTGGGCCATGTTTCCAGGATGGAAGCAGTACTGTAAATAGTGGAATCTAGGGTGGGCCTGAACATCTGTACTCACTGATTCCCAGGCTTATGAACCCTAAATTCAACAGCAACAACAACCCAGAAACCTCCTTTTGACTAGCGACATACAGTGCCCTGCAAAATCTACAAATCTTCAAATCCATTGTTGATAGTGAACTGTTTTTTTTATTCTGTAATTGTAATAGAAATTACCCTAAAAAAATAAATTCACTCCATGTATGGATCTAGCCCTGATCCATGTTGGCACGCTATGTACTGTATGTAAATTGCTGTCTTCACTTTGGGATAAATAAAACTCTCATTTTTTACAATTTATCTAACTCATCAAACCTGCCAGCTCAGTCCCTCACAATGTTTATTTACTCTGTGTTTTTAAAGTTTCCCACCACATCTCAGGGATTTCTTTTGCCTATGCAGTCCAGTTGTCAGAAGAAATTGTTGGCACTGTATGCTTCTGCAAACCACAAATACGTTACATTTGTACATTTCATATATCAACGTCTCTAAAGTGATATACTTTATTCGCTGACCTGTCACCTGGACGTGGAGGGGATGATGGATGATGTGTCACCTCTGTGAGATGCCTGCCAAGCTGCAGACCACTGTTCAAGACCAACAAACAACAAAACCAGCTGTGATTTGGTGAGTCATTGCTGTATTTCCAGCTGCTTTTTAGCCACCAAATTTGACTGTTTTTAGCTGCCTGTCGAAATGAGACCACCAGGAATAGTGTCACAAAAAGAAAAGCTAACCTTGAGTTATGCTTGTTTTGTCCAACTACTATTACTAAATTCAAGAATAAACTTTGATGCATATTTGATGGTATACCTGATTCTACATTTACATTCCTGGTGGTTTTTCAGTCTGCTGGCTGTAGGCTTGTCCGCAATGCAAACTTAAGTGTGAGGCTGCGATGGAGACTCTGGAATGGATGAGAGCAGGATATGGGCACATCAAGGATTGGCAGACACTGATGCAGAGGAGAGAGTGTATGGATTGGCCTGGAAACCATGCTGAGCCTTTAATGGATAAAAAGTTAGCAAAGCGTAGATATTCTAAACTATTCCTTTAGGGTAATGTGCAGCAAAGTGAAGCAGCGGTTCACCAGGCATGTTGGATGACAAAGTCTTAAAGATGATGAAGATACAGGGTTTCTGCCAGATTCCCAGGGCCCTTGCTCTGGCATAAACATTTTAGAGAATTTCCACCCTGCAAAATACCATAACAGCAGCAACATTCCCTTGAGCTACAGCTAAAGACACAGCAACAGCACACAGGGATCTGTTCTTGTCTAAATATCACAGCAGAGGCATTCACACAACACTCATTCATATTTAAACAGCTCATTGCCTCATCATTCGCTCCCTTTCGCAGTGGAACGGCTGCATCTGAAGTCTGTTTATTTCTTTAAGTTCAGCAATATGGTGATTTTCTCCAAACTCTGCGAAAGAATTATGAAATATATCAGAGAGTGCAAAGCATCCATGCATACTGGCACACCCACAAAGCATCTTCTTTGACCCCTCTCCATGATACATCAAAAAGAAACAGATTATATCGCTGTGCTCGCGCCCTACTGGAGAAAACACAGCAGCTCCATCTATATTTCAAAGCCGAGAAACTTAGCAAACAGGCCGTTAACTGAAATTATGCTTTTTAGGGAGGCCTCGAGTGTCGTACAACTTTAAAAGCCTTGTATAATTAAGAGCCACTCAGTAATTCACACGATGGCTGGCTTGACTACCACTAATTGCGAGCATTTCCAGGTCCTGTGCATGATGTTTGGAAAGGGGAGAGATGGGGTGAAAGAGATGGTTCGGGTGAGAGATACAGAGAGCAGTGAAGAGAGGCTGACAGATATTACCAAAATCACTTTGGCGTCACAGATAAGTATCTGGAGAATGGGAGAAGTAATAGAAGTTTTTACTGCAAAGCACCTCTTGTGAAATCTGGTTAATGTGAGCCACAGATTATTTGCAGAGAGGTCGTTGGACTCCTTTGCAAAATGTTTTGGTCACGCTTTACATTAAGTAGGTCTGAGCACTCGGGAGATACTGAGCATCTCCATGGAGTTAAGTAAGTGCTGTGTGATTGCATGAAAAACGCTGACTTGTGCCGTCGGATTAGCATGAGGATGAGTTGAGGAGGAGGATATTAGTGCTTGGAAGAAAAACAATGTTAAGCTTTGGAATGTGGTCAAGTAGGACGTTTAATGCTGCAAATTCGCTAATACCAACTGAATACACCAGACAATGTTTCTGTCCTACCTGGCACTAAATAAGGATGGCTGTCTGTGTAATAGCATGCCATGAATTACATGACATGGACAAAAGTATATGGACATAAAAACATTTCTCGTTGATGTGATTATTGAACATCTCAGCAGCTCTCCATGGTGGCATGGCTTGTTTCCATTCAGCCACAAGAATAATAAGGTGATGATCATGCAACCCCCCAGTCTGCTACTTCTCTGGAAAAGTTTTGCTTCTGTAAGATCATACATGCTGATATAACTCGATCTACTCTTTATGTCTCTGCGCCGCCGATAGCTGTGGCCGGAGGTATTATGTTTTTGGATTGTCCGTTCGTCCATACGTAGTATACATTCCTTGTGAACATGATATCTCAGGAATACCCTCAGGGAATATCATCAAATTTGGCACAAATGTTCACTTGGACTCAATGATGAACGATTCGATTTTGGTGCTCAAAGGTAAAGGTCACTGTGGCCTTGTCTGTCTCATTTCTGTGAACGCGATATCTCAACAACACATTAAGGGAATTTCTAAATTTGACTGAAGAATAAAGTGATTAGAAGTCAGTCAGTGACAGTGTGACCTCACAAGATATGTTATTGGCCATAACTCAAAAATTCATTCATTCATTCATTCATTCATTCATTCATCTTCTAACCACTTCATCCTATCCCAGCTGACATCGGGCGAGAGGCAGGGTACACCCTGGACAGGTCACCAGACTATCGCAGGGCTGATACATAGAGACAGACAACCATTCACGCTCACATTCACACCTACGGACAATTTAGAGTTATCAATTAACCTACTCCCCAATCTACATGTCTTAGGACTGTGGGAGGAAGCCGGAGTGCCCGGAGAGAACCCACGCTGACACAGGGAGAACATGCAAACTCTGCACAGAAGGGCTCCCGCACCCGGGATCGAACCTGCAACCCTCTTGCTGTGAGGCAACAGTGCTAACCACCATCCCACCGTTCCGCCCAACTCAAAAATTCATACGCTAATTATGACAAAAGTTGTCTAACACAAATGCCTGATAGGATACAAAAGGATATAATGGTTTGTTAGGAGTAACATGGTTTATTGTTTGTTAGTCTGCCTATTGTACTTTTCACCATTATTGTTTTATTGACTGTATATTGTTAACACCAACCTGTGTAGGGACAAAGGATGGAAATTAGCCACTGGCTATAATCCTGCATATTTACACAAAAGTGTTTATTAATATGTACTGTCCCTGATTATTTCAAAAATAAATAAATTTACAATCTATAGTCTACAATGAGGTGATGACATTTTATATTCAAAAGGTCAAAGGTCAGCTTCACTGTGACATCATAATGTTACGCATAAAACACTTTTCTGGCCATTATTCAGTGTCATAATTCAAGAAACAGAGTGGGAAATATTTGGTCATAGCCTGAGTGTCAGACTGAAGCTCCCAGAACCTTCAGTCTGACATGGCTTCCATTGAAGGCGATTTACAAGGGGGAGGGAATTTGATTTTTTCCCTAACCAATCAGTAGAGATCAACGACTCACCCAGAATCTGACGTCATTAGTATCCATGCCTCGGGGGTGCCGAAAACAAGCGAGCATTGCCCGTTTAAAATGTCTCCGTCGTCGTGCACGCCCAGCTGCATCGCCGTTAAATCCAGTTTAGCAGCTTCCTTAATTTGGTCCTCCATTAACGCGAGTAGTGGCGAAATACCTCGATAGCATCGTTAATGTGGTCTGTAGGATCTGTAGCGGTCGCCATTGTTGCTATCCTCACCAGTTACCCACCGGCGTACAGCTTGACATCAGCATGGCGCTGATTGGCTAATCGCTAGACCCCCAGCGTTCATTGGTCCGTCCATCGTTTGGACGAGATAAATCGCAAATTCATTGAAGTATGCCAGACCAGAGATGCAAGCCTACTCATTTGAGTGGGCGGGGTCTATGGTCTGGAACCAGGCTAATTTGGTCATGTACTGAATTGTTGACATTAACCTTAGGGTGCTCATCTTGAAACTGTGCCAATTGTAAAAATCTTCTGTGCTGTCCAGGGGACAGTGGGTGTGAAGCATCCACATTTTTACAGACATTGATATAAACTGTAAAAGCAACTTGACTGGTGCGCAAAGGCATACAGCCTTGGGGTGGTAATTCTAGTTTTCTTTTTTTTATACATAACTTTAGGCCTTAATAACATGTAAACAGGTGATTTATATAAAAATTCAACCCATATACAGTTGTCATGTTGAAATTAGCTATAGAGACCAACAGCATTTTGTATACTAGGTTGTAAATGTGTTTATTTTTCTGTAAATTTAGGCATGTTAACATAGGGGTCTATGGAAATTGACTGGCTTTTGGAGCAAAGTAAGGGCCCAGACCGGTGAATTAGAATGCATAACCCTCTTGCTGTGAGGCATCAGTGCTAACCACTGCCGCACCGTGCCACCCTACCATGCATATTTTTTTGAAATTCTTTGCAATGGGAGCAGCATGTATTTATGCTAACCGACAAGTACCAGCAGCGTGATGATGCGCTGAGCGCTGCCTGTTGGGCGGTTTTTCTAAACGCTGATTGTTGAAAAATATTCAGTTTTGGGTAAAACGCTATGCTTGCCACTGTCACTTTTTACCCAGCCATCAATCACAGTGGCAGAGGGACAAATACCACAAAGACAAACTATCACATGTACAACTGTTAAACAGCAACAACAATGAAGAAGAAATATATAAGTACAGGCTCTACTTTGTGCTGACCTGTTAACTTCCATGGATATTCCGTTTAATAGCAACCAGACGCGACCAAAGCATCTCAGTTGAAAAAACACTGTGCCTCTAAAGTTCTCTCAAACACTTCCAGCTGGGCGTTTCCTGCGGAGTGCATGGCTTTTTCAGCATGGAAAAAACGCATTGGTGGACACTGAGCCATAGATCTCCATCATTTGGAACTAAGAGGCCTGCTCATAGCATAAAAGTAGCCCCAGCCCAAAATACACAAAAGGGTTCTCCCATAGACAGTAAAAAAAAAAGATGCATACTGGATGTAGCTACCATGACATCACCCTTTGGTTTATGGACTCCTGTTCTGAAGCCGTGACTTTGTCATTTTGATCATAACCATCTTGGATTTTTGGAGCCAGAAGTGACGGCAGTTGGGGCGGCAGTAGCTCAGTCCATAGGGACTTGGGTTGGGAACCGGAGGGTCGCCTGTTCAAGTCCCCGTCCGGACCAAAAAATATGGAGCGTGGACTGGTAGCTGGAGAGGTGCCAGTTCACCTCCTGGGCACTGCCGAGGTGCCCCTGAGCAAGGCACCGAACCCCCCAACCGCTCAGAGCGCCTGTCATGGGCAGCCCACTCTGACATCTCTCCACTTAGTGCATGTGTAGGTCCAGTTTGTGCATGTGTGTGTTCGGACCTGTGTGTAATTGACAACAGAGTGAAAAATTGAATTTCCCCTCGGGGATTAATAAAGTATATAAAATTAAATTAAATTAAATTTAAAAAAACCATATTTGGATGAAAGGGTGGAGGGGTGGATGAGGGGTTGATCTGGCGTATAGACTGTAGTGACACCTTGCAGACAGCCCTCAATGTTGGCCTGCCCTTACTCATGCATAACTTTAAGCCTTAACAACCTGGTGAGTTGTATACAAATTCAGCACTCCACACAATTGGTAGGAATGCTGAAATTAGCTATATAGAATTTTTTTTTTTAACCAGACTGTAAACTTCAATTCAATTCAATTCAATTCAATTTCATTTATAAAGCTCAACATCACAAATCACAATTTGCCTCAGAGGGCATTACAGCATACGACATCCCTTTGTCCTTTGGACCCTCACAGCGGATAAGGGAAAATTCCCCTAAAAAAAACCTTTAATGGGGGAAAAAAAGGTAGAAACATGTTTATTTCTGCTGTAAAGTTTGACATTGTAGGTCTATGGGGATTGAATCACTTCTGGAGTCAGCCTCAAGTGGCCATTAGGGAAACTTCAGTTTTTGGCTTCTTTTTTCAGCCCCACAGGTTGGCGCTTGGGTTCTCCACATGCTTTAGGCCATATAGTTCACTGAATTATCATAATTAACCATCAACATACATACAACCTCAATCCAAATAAAAATCCAGTCTCAGAAACAATAAGGAAATCTTATATCAAGCTAATTCCACCATCTGATTTAAAACTATTAAAACAAATCATTATTCCATTGCTGAGTCACGCCACATCATGCAGAACAATTAGAGGCATTGATTGAAGCAACAGAATAATTAGGCCCTCCTCTGGCAGATTAAAGATGCTGTGCTGTAACCGCCTTCCTCCAGATCAATTACAATGGAATCTGCCTGAACATCAAAGCCAGTGGAGCTGATAGAGCTGGCCTTAGCTGCTCTGCCTGCTCACTCCCATTCATCCAAAATGCTCTATGAATATGGATTATTGAGTGAGAGGAGTGAGGCTATGCGGGAAGAGTCCCCCCACTTTACAGGGTAATGACTTTGCAGCAGCATTGGTATGGATGGATGGTGGCATAGCTGCTAAGCAGAGCGGAGTGGGCTGGCGAGTGTGCAGGCTGTGGTCATGCATGTAATCTCAGTCAGTCAGTCAGAGGGAGCGCCATGAAAGATGTATGATCTCACACAGCAGTCAATGACTGGCAGATATAGAAATATGCACAGGACATGGATACGTGGACAGGGATACATACACAAAAGGAATGTACAGGCATTGTACAGGTATAGGGTCAAACATATGTCTGTCAAATGCTGTTGCTGATACATTTCTGTATTCATGATGTATTCATGTGACATTGTTAATGAGAAAGAAAACTTTGACCCACTATACTTGCTGCAATAGTTCAAGGACACATTTTGCAGTGCACTGAGACATTATTACCTACTGTTTAGGTGCAGTCACTACCACTTTTCATACAATGGTGTCCTGTCATGCTGATGAGGGTTTTGTAGCTGAAACCTGCCAGTTCTGTACATTTTGTCCCCATAAACCCTTTGAACTCTACCATAGAAATGGTCGGCCAGTACATATGTTGGTATTTTTGCTTATTGTGGTGTCATTTCTTGGAGTATTTTCAAATGCTTCACATCCCTATAATCTGTACAACCTAAGCTAAAAGATTATTTAGGTAAAAAAATCCATAATTGACAAAAGTATCATACATTTAAAAAAAAAAAAAAAGTTTTTCATTATGTTTTCATCAAATTTAAAACAATAAACACATATTATATTGATCCAAAAGATTTCTAAATGTAGTAATATGATCAAAGTACTTCTTAACACGAGTTGCAGTGGTTAGCATTTTCACCTCACAGCATGAGGTTCCTGGTTCAAACCAAGGGTGGAGGGATCAAACCCTGGAATGAGGGAGCCCATCTGTGTGGAGTTTGCATGTTCTCCCCGTGTCAGTGTGGGTTTCCTCCGGCCTCCTCCTAGAACCCAAAGACATGCATGTGACTCTAAATTGTGAATGTGAGCATGAATGGTTGTCTGTCTCTATGGGTTAGCCTTGTGATAGTCTGGCGACCTGTTAGTTTCATGTACTGTTTACATATTCATAAAAAAATTATTCTGTGGGTTTTGAAAGATTAGTGAATATGATCAAAAATGTTGGCGGTGGCTGCCAACTTAAAAATAATACTCTGGCAGGGAAAGTGTCAATTAGGATCATGAAAACAACAATCCCCATGGCTGCCTATGGGAAATCCATTTTCAGTGTTCTGTGTGTTTCTAGATCATTGCCACAACTGTGCACCTCTGTATATTGTTCAATATTTTGTGGAGTTGTGTGCACTGCTATTTGTCATTATTTAAACTGCTGACTTTACAATTTGTTTGATTGTCTGACTGCTCATATTTTGTACCTTGTCTGACTTCTTGCCATGTTTCCAGATGTCAGTAATTATGAATGAATGAATGAATTAATTTTATTTTTGAACACGTATAAAATAAATAAAATAAAAAATAGAAAAACAAACATCAACAAATCATAGTATGCACACAAGTTCGAAAAAGGAGTAGGAAGAAGTACACACTTTTTTTTTGCTCCTACCCCTTTTTAACTTCACGGTTTATATAATTATAATTATTATATATATCATTGCAAAACTACTTTGGTGAGTATTTTCAGGACTTAGCTAGCCTGTGCTGAATCATCACCAATAGGAAATGTAGAAAAAACTATNGGAGAACTTGCAAAATCAGTGGCTGACTAAATACTTTTTTGCCCCACTGTATATATCATTGCAAAACGACTTTGGTGAGTATTTTCAGGACTTAGCTAGCCTGTGCTGAATCATCACCAATAGGAAATGTAGAAAAAACTATGAATATAAGACTCAACATAGGTGTAGTGCTGCTGGAGAGCATGATGATGCTCCACCTCTTTTTTTCTCCCTGTGAGGAAATAAAATATTTGCAGTTTGTACAATCAAGTTGAAATTCATATGCATTTTCAGATTACTAAAGTTTATGAATGCATGAAATGAGCTTGACCTCTGCCTGCACTGCAACTCTTACACCAGTCTTTCCCAGTTCAAATCACTGATCAAAACTGCTTTTATGTGTAAATAATATCGTGTGTTATATATGTTTAGTGTATTCTCTTTCTATGATTATTTTCATCTATGTAAAGCATCTTTGAGTACCTTTTGAATGCAGCTTCATTTGTTTGGAGCAAGTAAATAAATCATACAAAACACTGTACTTTGTGTTCATTCACCTACATTGCTTAATGCCATGCTACAACCATAGACTGTAAAAATAATGAACGTAGCTACTATGACATCTCTATGGAGCTACATTGTTTCTTTATTATTCAATCAAACAGAGTAGGTTTTGCAATCAAAAACATTTGTGAGAGCATAAGTATCAACATTGCAATCAAAAAATGTTTTATTGCAAGTAAAAAATGATTGATTAAAAAATGCAAATCCTAAAGTTTTGTTTGTGAGTAATTTTTTTCCGTTTGCAAGTCAAAAAGTTTTGCGAATAAAAAGTTGAACCTGGTGGGCGGGGCCTAAACTGAAAGCTGTAAGACATGTCTCTATTGGCCAGTCTTGATCGGAATGACAACTTGCAAAGCAACATGGGAGTTCTGTAGTTCACGGGGAATTCAGTGCGGGAGCTGTGGCGAAAATCAATGAGCAGGTATGTTTATACATAACTAATAATAGTAAGAATGTTTAATTTGAACTGCTGCATGTAGATTGCTTTTGTTTAGCCAGGGCAGAGCTATTCATCGGCGTAACGGTCAGTACCGTCGATGCCCCGGGTGTAGAGGGTGACACGGGAGTTTTCAGTCCTGTCCCATCCCACTCCTACAAATATAATCCCATCCCGTCCCAATCCCATGAAAAAGAAAAACAAAAATCCCGTCCCGTCCCAATCCCACAAGAATGACTCCTGTCAATGCCTACCTTAATTGAATATAAACCCAAATATGACATCTAATGTTGTGTTTTGATGTTTATTGCTGAATTATTTTTACATTCACTCCACCTTGAAGCTGTTCAGAATGATAAACACATTTGATTTCTGATGTGGTCAGACAATACGTCATAAGAACCAGTTCTGAGGGAGAAAAATGTAGTTAAAGGAGCAAAGAAATTCATCATTTCTAAATTGAAGGAATTGAAAAATTGCTATGTGAAGAACTAGAGGTGTAATTTCATCTGGAGTATAGCATGAGAACTAGAGGTGTAATTTCATCTGGAGTATAGCATGACCTCACACTCTCCAGCCCATTGTTTACAAGCCGGTCCGGCTGCGCGTTCATGTACGTTCATGTGAATCCCACCCCCCCCTCCTCCTCCTCTCGGAGCCCTTGGCCCTCCCTTGGTATTTTCGAAATGAAATGGCAGAGAGCGAAATGTCCACCTGAAGACGACCAGGATCTGACATTACCTCTAAAGAAACAACGGTTGTTGGCGAAGAAGTTGTCGGATAAAGAAAGGGACAGAACTCGGATTAACATTGGCCTTGCATTTCCAAGGTGGAGAGCACTCAACCTGATCTCACAGAAATACGTGAAATGACCACGACTTCTTAACATCGCATTCCGTGGTGGCAGCACGTAATGGGTTGAAATTATGTGCTGCCACCACGAAAACAATGCCAATGTAAACTCAATTAGGATCCTCTCCCGTGGTGGACACACGGATTCCCTGATTCAATTACGTCACGTCAACCTTGATAACTCAACAATATGACAGGTTAATGTCAAGGCCATAAAATAAAATGAATGTATTTTGCCAGCTTTTGATAGCGTAGAGCTTTAAGAGCATTGTGGCTGCCCCGCTGGTTATACCTCCGACTGTGGCAGCTGTCACACAAACCGCTGCTGAAAATTATACATTTTGATACAGGTAGGCTATATACATATTTCAAAACTCTGTAAAAGTACACCAAAGCATATTTTCGTTTCCAAATATTTATTTGAAAACGAACCCATTCATACGGTCAATAAAAAAACATCTTGTTAGTAATAAAAAACAAATGTAATCTCAATGTGACCGCGCCAGCCGGCGGGACTGTGGCTGAACCACTTCCAATGTTCATTCATTCATTCATTCATTCAATCGCGTGTTCAATGTGTGTGAGTATCAATAAAAAAAAAGTTTCCAGTAATTATTTCGGTGTTTATTTCTTTTATTCTTCCATTTTTTTTTACAATTAAAATTCGTAATATAGCCAACAATATTATAGACCAAATGTTAATCTAATTATTATTATAGAATGTATTTAGCAAATCACCACTCTGAACTGGAGACAGCAGCCCCCCCCCAAAAAAAAAAAAAAAGCCTTATAAAAAGCCGACAAATAGTGTTAATTAATTGACATGAGACATTGGAGAGGTTGTCTGTAATATTTTTTTTTATTTTATCATAACTTCTCGGAAATTACTCAAAAGTAGAACATGCTAAAAGTAAATACAATAATAGGCTAAATAGTATCTAAGCAATAATAAAGTGTATAAAACAATAATAAATATTATCTAAGTTATCTATTAGGCTGCCATTCCACTCTGTAAATAGATTTTAAAATTTCAATATGATTTTAATATTATTTTTGCTTATTTCATTATTGTTATTATTATTATTATTATTATCACTTTTTAGTAGTACTGTATTATCTGAGGATGACTCATTTTAGTAACTACTAGTACTGTAGTATCTACAGTAAAAAAGAAAAAAAAAAAACAAGCAAAGAAACAAATAAAACTCATTTTATACACTGGGCCTTCAAAGTGCTCTCTGAAACTCGACCTGGTATGGCTTGTGTCCAAAAAATGAAAAAATCAAAACTTTGTCGTAGAGCTAAACCAAATACATCATTGGAAAGGTCTCAGTGCATGTTTGCAGGCTTATAACTCAGCAACAAAATGGGGTACAGACATGGGACCAACTGCTCTTGACCTCAACTATCATGTGAGTGTAGTCAACAACTGGGGGTGCTGTCAGATATGGGTAAAATATGAATAAAATTAATTTCCACCCATTTAGAAATTAGATATTTAAAGTCTGATTACACAAGTGTGTTTACCATCCCCTTAAAGTCCACAGTGTACTCTCAATTCAGTAATTACAACTTCCAAATCTAGGAAAAACACTTAGATTTTTTAAAAACTACAATTCCCTGGAACTGCGCCATGCAGCTTGATACATATCAGCAACATAGTTGTAGTTCCTCTGATTTGCAAAGTAGGGCTCTAAATAGGGTTGTAAAAAGATATATCTACTGAATATATCTAATATCTAGTAAAGCCGAACTAGTTATTACACTGCATCTAGATGAACTATGTTAAGAAAAAAGTAAGATGTCGGCTAATTTTCGATATTTTAGCTAATACGCTAGAAACGGCATTTTTGGGACAGTAGGTTTGTTTGCGGCTTGCTGTAAAATAGGGTCATTTTTGGGACTGAATATTTGAATAGGCTATAACAAATATCTAGTACAGCCGAATTATCACATTGTTATCATTATTATTATTGGTGGGAAATTATAACAGAGGAATATATTTGCCATTTTAATATCAAGAACACTTCCGCATATAGGAATGTTAAAGATATCATTGAGAAAAACGAGGTTGACGTGACGTAATTGAATCAGGGAATCCGTGTGTCCACCACGGGAGAGGATCCTAATTGACTTTACATTGGCATTGTTTTCGTGGTGGCAGCACGTAATTTCAACCCATTACGTGCTCCCACCACGAAATGCGGTGTTAAGAGGTCGTGGTCATTTCACGTATTTCTGTGAGATCAGGTTGAGAGCACTGCAAGAGCTAAAGGGGCTACAATCTGACTCGGAGCTAGCTCTTCTTCTCCTGGACAGGTACAACATAAAGTCAAATGTCTGTTTTAATTAGTGTTACAGTAACGTTAAGCACATGTCACTATGTCGATTCGTAGCATGGGTTTGTTACAATCNTAATAAATGTAATATATTTGCTGAAATGGAGGCAAGGCTCAGTGACTAGAAGAGCTGGTAGAAGCGCTCCATAGCTGCAAGCTACTCCAGTAGCCGTAGTAGCTCTAGTGCTAACTCTGGGAGCTAACGCTAACATTCCTCTCTGCCTGGCGGGCTCACGGGCTCACGGAGAAGAGTTGGAACATTAGCATGGCAGCCGACTAGTGCTAATGCTAACGTCCCCACGCTTAAGCAGGCTCCCGGAACGTTAGCATGGCAGCCGACTAGTGCTAACGCTGACGTCCCCATGCTAGAGCTCGCCGGAGCCGAGAAGCAGGCTCCCGGAACGTTAGCATGGCAGCCGACTAGTGCTAATGCTAACGTCCCCACGCTTCTCATCTGCGACTCACTGAGCCTGGCGGAGAAGCGTGGGGACGTTAGCACTAACGCTAACAGGAAAGCAGGGAAATAGCTAAACACAGCAGAGACCGAGAGCGAGTGGAAGACATTGCTAACTGCTAAACTAAGTTGGCTGTTTAGGTTTTATTTCCTTGCCCCTGTGGCGAGTGAATCTGCCTGCAGTGAAAGCGGGGCTAACCAGTGCTTCCTCCTCATGCTCCACTTCACTCAGCTGCTAACACAGCCAGCTTCCCAGCTAGCGGCTCTCCGTTTGGATCCAACCGGAGCACCGAGCCCTGGTTTGTTATTCAGGTTAATGTGGGAAGAAGCAGCGGGTATATCGGGCAGCTTAGTGAAGCTGAGTGAAGCGGAGCCTGCGGAAGAAACACCGGGACCGTCTGGATGTGATAGTTCGTGGAGATGCTGCGGACACACTTTGTTTTGCTCTACAGGCAGTGCACAACAGCAAACCTAGCGGTGAAACGATTTCGCTTATTGCTCCTTTAAAGTATTGCAGTAGAAGTAGTGTTTGGTTCCTCTGACTGATATTATTACATATGGCATCATTAGATTATTAATACTGAAGCATCAGTGTTAGAGCAGCATGTTACTGTTGTAGCTGCTGGAGGTGGAGCTAGGTTCTACTTCATAAAAACTTGACTATTTTTATTATGATTAGGCCTGTCATGATAACATTTTTTGCTGGGCAATTAATTGTGTCAGAAATTATTGTGATAAGCGATAATATTGCGTAATATTGTGCTTTTAAGACCATTTTTATTATTGTTGTAATTTTAAAGGCATAATGATGCAAGTACATCCTTTTAAAGAGAAATAAATATTTATTTAACAAGAATATTTAGGAATGCAAAAAAAGAAAATTTAAATATCCGAAATAATGTGAAAATATTGAAATAAATAAATAAATACAAAAAAATAGACTCTCAGTCTCTCACTCTCAGGTGTGCAGTTAAGTTGATCATATTCGCTCTTTTTGTTGAGATGGTTTTAGAACAAACCTAGCATACCGGCTCGTTCAAATTACTGGGCTCCCCTCTGTCATTTGGTTTAAATCCAGAATACTCCCACACAGGGGCCATGGCATTTGGTTTAGGAACAAGTTCCCTGTCTTTCTCTTACGCCAGGGCCACACTGCCAGCGAAGTGCTGCGAAGCACAGCGCACTGAAATTCTCGCGCGAGCCCGTTCACACCAGACGCGCATTTCTACACGCCGGTCGAGTAGCGCTTCTGCTCCCAGCTGTTGTCTCCGTCACATTTGGGGCTGTTTTTCCATCATGGGTATCTCTCTCTGTTTGCGTGTGTGTGCCCCAACCCCCA